>NC_092860.1:11859645-11908723 GCF_032062135.1 Pyxicephalus adspersus | reverse complement strand
AGACTTGATCTGTGGCCCTATAAATTTCCCTTTCTTCATTTTTGCAGTGATTATATTTGGAAACTTCTCAACAAGGTACTGAAAACCCATGGCTTTTGATTTACCTATGGCCTTTACAAGGTTCTTCATCACGCCTAACTTGATAGAGAGGTGGCAGAAATATTTTACGCAGATCAACCAGAGGCAGAAACTTGACACTCTTGTTAGCCAATCACGCTTGACATAATGGTCTCCCGTAGATTGGCTGTCCCACAGGCATAGGAAACAGCAATATTTTGTGAATCCTCCTTGCATTCCTATCAGAAAGCCAATGACCTTTAGATCCCCACAGATGTTCCACTGGTGTGTTTTATACTGGATTACTTCAAGTATTAACTTCATGTTTTTTTTATAGAACTCCTTAGTTTGGAATTCCCAATATGCAGTAAAACTGCTTTCAAGCTTCTTTTAGAAGAATCAATGAAGATACGCCATTCAGATGGAACATGCTCTTGTGACAAACTGTTAAAGAGTGAATTTATATTATGACAGTAGCACAGTGAGCCATCATTAGTAAAGAACGTTGTCAAGTTATGATTTCATTTTTTGTAGTAAGTTACAGTTATACCATTTGCAAACAAGTGCTTCTCTTTAAGCTTTGAAGCAAGAAGTTCTGCTTTGTCTTTGGAGAGATTTAGATCACAAACTAGACCATTCAGCTCTGCTTGTGTAAAGGTCTCTGGTTCTGAATCTTCATCGGCCAAGTGGTCAGGATCAGATGATTCAGGGTTGTAACTAGCTGCAGCTCCAGCACATTCCCCATCACCTTCTACAGGAGCAAGTCCATCATGTGGCAGTACCGGAACTGGCAATGGATCATCATGGGGAACAGGCGTAACTGCAGAATCGAGGCTGGAATGTGCTCAGTTTTACCTGAGAATCTACTTTTGTTGACGCTGCAAAAATAGCAGTCAGAAAATAGACGTCGATTAGATGGTGTTGCGGTTCTCTCCACACCATTGTGATTGCAAATGGCATTGCTGCTTTACACCAATTTAGCCAGTCATGCAGTCCGTCGGAACAACTGGTACAGATGACATGTTGAGCCTAAGATTTATCCTGGTCGCTAAGTGGACAGCCGAAATATAATTTGTATATCTTTTTAAGTTCTGTGGTAATTTGGCGACGTTGTGCTTTGGTCGTGAATGAACCACGCACATAACAGAAACTGTCTGGATCATTAAGGCAATTTCTAGGCAAGATGACAAATGAAATCAATCGCAGTTAGTGCAGTCTTTAACTTTAAAAAAAAAGAAAACTGTTGTTAAATGTTGTAATATGTTGAGGCTATTTATAACGAATTCCACACTATATAGTTAGCTGCATCACAAAAACTAGACGTGCTAGAGAAAAACTGAACACAGATTTAATATCGGCATCAAAAATACTAAAATCAGCATCAAAAAGTCCACATAAAAATATATCTGATGAAAATTACATGTTGACCTGTGTAATTATTATATCCATAGTTCACAGCATGGTGTAAGAATTCGTCTTACATTGCTGGCCATTGGGAAGAATTCCAATCTTATAGATAGCCAAAAATATCATTGGTGTCACTTTAACTGACCTGATAGGTACAAATTTCTCATTGCTCAAGAACCCCTAGAAACATGTGGATGAACCCTGGTTGAGAAGCACTGATCTACTACAGTACTGCAATGTATTTCCAGGCCTTCAGGAAAATTTAATAGAAAACTTTTGATATCAATAATGCAATTCCTAAAGGTAACACATTATAAAGTAAGGTTGCTATTTCTGACTCCCTTGCCTGGCCGAAACTTTTGCCTCTATATTTCTAACTTATTGACTTAACGAACATGCATGTTAGTACTTTGAGTTGCATACTTGTTCCAGGTCTGTAACTTTAAAAGTTAGCCTAAATGTCAGGCAACTTGAAATTTTGTGAAACATTGCATACATTACATATTTTTCCAATGACAAACTTATTTCATACAATTTATTTTGCTTTCAGTTCAGTTAGTGTAAGTATCTTGATTTGGCACACATCAGAAATGTGAAATCAAGCATGTGTATGTGCGTTGAGGTAGAAAACACCCCAATACACCTACAGAGCGGTAAGCTTTAATTCTCCAGTTCCAGTACTTGTGTCAAGGATGGAATCTGACCCATTATCATAGAATACAGTGCGTGTTGCACATCCTTACCTAGCCATTTTGTAGCTAAATGGGGACTTGTTCAGAAAAGCACCATTATATATAGTTTATAGTAAAGAAACTTTTTTTCTGACAACGTGAAATCTCGTGCACCTTTGGTAACTTCGTCTTGAACTATCCCTCCTAGTCTGTTGCCATTGGAACAGGTGTCCCTTTCATTTCTTGTTATGGAGACAACTAAAATGTTAGAGTTTCCATCACTTTCAGTCCCATTGGCAGTGATCACCAGGACAGATAAATTTAATCCACCTACACAGCAATAGAAACTGGACAGGAGTTCTAAAAGTAAAAATAACAAGTTGGCTATACATTTATGCTAAGATTTTGTAAATCTTCAATAAAATATTGGTCACTGGTAAACTTTGGGAAATAAGCTTTGGCATTCTCACCCTTTCTCATTTAATGATTGCAGTTGGAGCTTGTCCTTCAGAACCAGGTCAGCAATGGCATGTCCAGTTTCTTTTTTTGACAGGTACTTTTTTTAGTAAAAGCATTGAGTGTTTTACTATCAGTTGAGTTTAGTCAATGTTTGGCCACTGGTTTACTGAACATGGGGAAGTTTTTTTTTCTCCCTGTTCACCTTTTGCAAAATAATGACTTCTGTTTTGAGTGCTGAGCTCTCTTCTCACACCCCCTTCTCTAATTTTGGAAATTATCCCTTTTCCCATCTCACGCACCAGGAGCTGCTGGAGGTTGAGCTGTGCTACCTCTGGCACCCTGGACTATTCCTACCACTCCAAAAACCAGTAAGGTGAGCTGCTGTTCCTGCTTCCCTCTATAAGGTCATTGTTCAGCAGCCAGGAGCTAAGCCAACCTGAGAACATCCCCTGGGAAATGAGCTTTTCAGTTGTTGAGCTTCAGTTGTGCCCACAGGCTATACATTACTGTAGGCCATAGGCGAGTATGAGATGGCTTGCTGCTAGGAGAGGAGCCTGCGTAGGTTCTCTGTTATCACATGTGTGCCTTACTATTCTTGCCAAGAGGAAGTCCTGAGGTGCAGCATGCAAAGGCGACAAGTGTTTGCATTGTGTAAGCGCTCAGAACGACCGCGCAGGAATTCAGAAGTTAATCTAGAAGCTGAATAGAGCTGCAGATCACAGATCAGAATCACACCAAGCTATTGTTCATGACAATGGCGCCGTTACATACATGCCTCTGTGCTGTGTCTAGGGAACTGCTCTTTTTTTAGTGATGGCATTTACAGTATTCTCCCCAGAATTTAGGCTGGCTGGGTGGCCCCTGTATTGTGACTCAACTATTTAGTAACCATGCAACTGGGCGTATGCTGAAAAGTGCCAGGTGGTGCGCCCAGCTAAAGGGGGCTGGGGAGGACACTGCATTTATTTCATTTCTACCTTCCTTGGAGAATTTTACAGCTTTATCTGTGTGTTTAAAATAGTCACATGGCACAACTTTTTTTTTTTTATTATTCCTATTAAAAGAAAAAAACATACTATGATGACTGCCTGCTGGAAATTGCATATAAAAACTTTAAGTCCCCTTTTTACTTACCATATCTCATCCTTTCCTACTGCTCTGTCCCTGCGTAAACTGATGTGAGGCTGGAAAGCCGATATTGTGTCTTGGGAAGTAGCTATTATCAGCAAATAAAGTTATCTAAATTACCCGTAACATCTGATACAAACCTGTGAAAAAGTCAGTACACCCCATGAAAGTTGACTTCAGTATTCTCCATTGGAAATTATTTAAGCCGGGTGGGAAAATGCTGTAGGCGGGTGATGACTGGTGTGTTGTGACCCAACTTTTCAGTAACTACTAAAAAACAGGTGTGTGGTCACTGAAATGTGCAGGGCGGTGCGCCCAGCTACGAGGGGCTGGGGAAAACACTGTATTAGGAGACACAAGCAAATCTGCACCCTAACATTGCCTATAGATAAGAGCAATATACTTTACAAACGCAACACAAAATTGACCTGGTATATTTATTCTCATAATTCTCATACGTTTACCACCACTTCAGATCCTTGAAATTAGAATCAGGTGTTCCAGATTATGCTCCAATTGTTAGAGCCTCCTTCAGAAGTAGCCGGTGGAACCTGTCTTATTTAATCCTGCGATATGGAGGGTCTGATGTTGTCTTTTCTTTTGACATGTGTAGTGTCATCATGTCAAGATCAAAAGAGCTTTGTAAGGCCTACAGAAAGAAGGTGGTGGATGCTTATAAATCTGACATTGACTTTAAAAAGATAGTCAAATTGTTTGAAATGAAACGTTTCCCTGTAAGGATTATTATGGTCTATGTAGATTAAAAACGACTGCAGGGTTTAAAGGAAGATCCTTTATTTACCTATTTAGCCATTGCTAACAGATTTGGGTTAAAGGAAACATATCATTAGATGTGTGTTTTTATATTCAGTGCATCCATACTCATTAATGTGTGACACTTTCAGGCATTTATTACTTCTTACAGAGATCCCTGACATTGTTTTTATCTGCTTTCCTCCTAAGAACTATTTCACTATCTTTGTTCATCCATATTGAACATTTATTTTGTTTGAAATTGAAATCAGCACCTCCATTAGATAAGTCGAATTACCTACATACATATATTATGTTTTTAATATGACAATTTCCTTTGTCCTGCAGTTGTCCCTGTCATACTGAGAGCGTTGGTTTATGACGAGAAGCGCGGTGCTTGCAGCGTGGGTTCAGCTGTCCGGGATGCTGCCTGTTATGTGTGCTGGGCATTTGCTCGGGCCTACGAACCTCTTGAAATGAAACCATTTGTTAATCAGATTGCAAGGTAAGTTTAGTTTAAGTTGTTCATATGTGTGTTTAGTTTTTCAAAGGGCAACTTCAACTTTAGGAAAGCTGTCCTTTAGTGAATCCCTCTGCTCCATTTAATAAAGTCCATGCGAACATTCTTCCCTCATCCATCGATATTTATTTTCACGTAGACCTAGTAAATGATCCCTTCATACTACACATGTACACCCTGGCCCACATATGGTGACCTATACCCTGCTGGATGGCTGGAGGCTGCTTTGAGTATAGCTACCCAAAGAACTGAATGAGTTCATGGCATGCATGCCCAGTATAAATAGGATCTAGCCAGAATCTTGTCGGAAGAAAGATTACTGCATTGGGGGAAAAGAGGTAGATATGTTCCCAGGTGGGCTGAACTCCAAGAAGGAGATTAATAAGAGGACACGTCACTTAACATCTACCCTGTCAGGGCATTAAATAACTGAGAAGGAAGGCTCTGGCTTATATGCCTGTATCTTTCAAACGCCCTTTGATTTGCTCTTTTTCCAGCCTTGTGCTCTGTTCCAGCACTGAAGCCTCTGCCAGGCTGTGTCCCCCTACTGCAAGTTGTAGTTTCACCTTTCGATTCCTACATCACTTTTAAGTCTTGCAGTAATAAAAGAATGGAACCTTCACTTGCTGCAGGGACACACGGTCATCTAACACTCTTAGAATTGTCAATGGCAAAGGGACAGATAGAGGCTGCAGCAATTGAATACAGGTAAGGTAGCAGACAAATGATTAGGTGTAAGCTTCTGGTATCAAAAGGAAGACATGTCATACCAGTGTTACTAAGTTTCAACTGGGGAAAATGGAGTTTGCTCTGTGCATATGTATCCTGAGCAATTGCCATTTTTTTTCCTTTAGTAAATACACAACATTGCTGTGGATCCTCTTCCTGATTGAGAGAACAGTGGGCCATGCCTGCACATTGTGTGTCCGCAAGGTTGCTTATTGTATCTACCAGGGAAGCATGCAGTGGGTGACAATGCAGAAAGCATTTGGGAAATAGTTGTTACAGGAAATGCCACATACAAGGATCTTCAAGGCGGGATTATCTGCGTTTATTTTAATGAAAGTGGCAGATTTCATCAGCTTTGTAAATAACAATAACACAGTCAAGAGTATGTGATATGTTAAAGATTGGGTTTAAATCTACTTTAAATTTCATTTTTAATATTTTTATTTAAATATAGTTTTTTTTTAGATCCCCTGACATGCCTAAATCCTACTGCTCTACTTCCTACTTTGTTTCTGGCACAGGAGATGGAAGTAAAATTTTCTCAGATGGAACAAGGACAGCTACAAAAACCTGATTTTTTTTTTAAACATTTCTACTTCATCCATCTGTTTGTCATAATCTCATTGCCTAGTAAGTGTCTGTTGTCATATGAGACCGTCACTAATGTTAAGGCCGTCTCTCATTGGTTTTAGAAGCATCATGTGCAGGTATGATACCAGTGGCCTCAGGGCAGAAAATCATTTACCAAAATCAGATCACATAAAAATAAATTAGATCAAGTTTTTTATTCTACTTGCACCCTGTTAGAGATGACAGGCGTCGGGGAGCATTGCTGGATCCTCCAATAAGTTCTTGTTAGGGCGAAGAGCCAGTTGCAGCAGGGAGAGGAGGTTACAAATTCTATTGAAGCCATGTTCCACATTAAAAAGAAGCAGTAAAAACATTGCTTGTGCCTGAGAAATGAAGCAATACAATTTGCATTAAAGTTAAATTAAGTGGAGCTAATTTTATACTAGCTGTGCTCAAAATGAAGATTAGAGGCAAGCCTAATGTCTCTTAAAGAACATGAATCATCCCACAAAACGCAAATTGATTAGGGCTGTGCTCGCTCTGCAGGGTGTGTGGAGTCCTCTGGAAACACGGCTGTATAGTGGGTGCATCTTGAACACAGCCTGGAAGAGTAAACCTCCTTGAGGTGTGGTACCGATCTGCAGTATCACCCCTCCCTGTGCATAGGCTTTGCTTTATTATATAATGATTCAGATTCAGAGATAGAAGCCACAGCCTTTTTTATGTTCCTAGAATCTCTAGGCTGCTTTATAGAATATGAAACCAAACATAACATATATATTTATATATATAGATATAACATAATCTTACAGCTAAAAACAGATTAGATGGATTTTATCCAGGGGAGTAAAAGGGATGGGCAATAAGCAGTAGGCATCTTGGCAGTCCTGGCGGCCACAGTGCCACTTACAGTTTATTTCTCTATTGAAAGTGCTTTTTGGGTTCAGAAATTGGTATTGTGGCCAGGCACGCTAACAGCTGGAGGGATGTAAAGGAGTGGGTTAATTAAAGCATATACCAACCCTTCTCGAAAGTTTTAAATACATAGAGTGCAGGGGTTAAGTGTATGTAACATTAGAAGTGTGTAACATACTGAGGGCAAGAGTCTGCTTTATGTAATGTGGATAGATCAAAGGTGCAGGGTGCAGTGTTCAGGTATATATAACATATTGAGTGAAAGGGTCATATTTATGAAACAAGTTTAGGGGTCAGGTGTTTGAACCGTACTCAATGCGAGGCTCAAGTGTGTATAGGGTACCAAGGGATGGGCTCAGTTGTATGTAAGGTACCGAGTTCAGGGCTTAAGTGTATGCAACGTACAGAGTGCTGGAGCCAGATGTATGTATAGTACCGAGTGCAGGGGCCAGGTGTATGGAAGGAACCAGAGTGCAGGAGCCAGGTCTATAGAAGGAACCGAGTGCAAAGGCCAGGCGTATGTAGCATATGGCGTGCAGGGGTAAAGTGTATGTAAGGTACCTAGTAAAGGCCTTGGGTATATCTAAGGTATCAAGTGCATGGGTTGATGTATGTAGGATACTGAGTCTAGGGGTCTGGTGTATGTAAGACACATAGTGAAGGGCCCAAGTGTATGTAAGGTATCGAGTGCACCTGTCAAGTCTATGTGGGATACTACATTTGATACAGAGATTTATTAATTTGTGTCTTTTTTAATGTTCGTTAAAGCATATCCTGTACTATGAGGTTTACATTATTTGTTGTCAGGAGCCCACAGGAACAGATAATTGTCTTAGACCAGCTTAAAGTTTTGCTCAAAATATTATGCAGCATTGTTTCTTAAAGAATCCAACAAAAATAAACTTTTACTTTCCTAATGGAAATTGTAATAATTTTTTATTGTCCCAAAGTTCTGTTTTTTTTTAATTAAATGGGATCTCCATGGTAAGGCACACATTGTCTACCAAAATGTGGCTGCATCAATAGTGATAAGATCTTGGCTCTAGCTGCCTCTGTGTAACTGGTTCTAAAGGTAAATCTGCCCTCCTTGGATTAATCCAAACCCAGGCGTGGGAGGGCAAAATAAGTTATTGACAAAATAATATGTAAGGCGAACCACAAAATAATAGTCACAAGCAGCCTTACCTTAGCCTGGAGTGACTGTTTGCTGTGTTTTAAATGCGGGGCGGAAACTGCTGCCTCTGATCCATATTGCAGGATTTATTCTCCTGTGTTGTCTTTGCAGCTTTGCATTTTTTTTTGGATATCTAGATGTTGTGTTGTGTGAAAATAATTCCTAGCAAGAAACACAGCTACATGTGCGACCTTTTCAGTTTAAGTCCCAGTTTTTTCTCCGTTGCTCTTCTTCCTTATGTCTGCAACAAAACTTTACACCTTTATCCCATCTCTCTGACTCCCCAGTTTGATCATTTCTATTTCTTTAGGAAAAAGGTGCACTTGGGACCCTGCAGCCTTTGTGTCTGAACACTTTGGCCCTGCAGGAGATTATCTGAGAAATTGGATTGCTACAAAAAAGGTGAAATTGTGTCCTGGTGAAGTTGACACATAGGGTACTCGGATCCAAAACACATTGACATTTGGGGGTCCCAGAACATTATACACTGACACTTATAGGTCCCAGGACCATAAGAGGTAAACAGTTAAGGGGCAGAACAATAATCCACTGATATTTGGAGGTTACAAAACAATTACCCCTTCAAAACTGAAAGTCCCAAAACAAAAAGACTACTTTTTACTCAGGAACCCCAGACCCTGACACCAATGCTTAGTGGTCTCAAAAACATGGGGAGTCCAAGAACAAAGACACACTGACACTTATGGAGCCCAGACCATGGTACACTGACAATTAGTGGTTCCAGAACAATGACAGGCTGAAACATGAAGTTCCCAGATCCATGATTCACTAACAGTTGGGGTCCCATGACTATAATACACTAACAATCAAGGGTTCCAAAGCAATGACAGACTGACACTTGGAGATCTCAAAACATTGACTCACTAACATTTGGGGTCACAGAACAATGACATTTACAATTTTGGGGGTAATGGGGGCAAAAATAATCTTATCCCCGGCCTCCTCTTCCTTTGTATTACCTGCTGATTAAACTAATCATTATAAAACCAAAAATTCTTGCTTTAGGGTGTCCAAAGTGTAGAATACAGTCCCTTTGACTGGCATAGGGCTATGCGTATGGAAGGTACCGAGTTCAGGGGCCATGCGTATGGAAGGTACATAGTGCAGGGGCCATGCGTATGGAAGGTACTGAGTGCAGGGGCCAGGCATATGGAAGGTACCGAGTGCAAGGGCCAGGCGTATAGAAGGTACTGAGTGCAGGGGCCAGGCGTATAGAAGGTATTGAGTGCAGGGGTCAGTTGACGGTAAGGTACTATATTTTACACAGAGATTTAATAAATTTCGTCTTTTTTGACTGTTCGTTACAGCATATCCTTACATTGGAACCCCACAGGAACAGATCACTGTCGGAGTGTCGGAGACTAGCCTAATTTTTTACTGGCTGAAACCTGAGGTTCCCAGATCCATGATACACTTGTGGGTCCCAGGACTATAACACACTAACAATCAGGAGTTCCAAGCAATGACAGACTGACACTTAGGGATCCCAAAACAATGACTCATTAACACTTAGGGTCCCAGAACAATGACACATTTTAGGGATAGTGGGGGCAAAACTAATCTTATCCTCAGCCCCCTCTTCTTTTGTGTTATCTGCTGACTTAACCCAGAGTAAACTAATCATTATAAAACCAATATTTATGCTGGGCTTGCTTTATGGTGTCCAAAGTGTAGAAAACAATCCCTTTGACTGGCATAGGGAATTTTTGTATGTTTTTAGGCTCCCCTGAAACAGAGCAGCAGGTGGATCACTCGGTTTTCCTGCATAATAGGCACCAACGTGCAAGTTCACATAATAAGGATAAAAATGTATATTATATTATTATATGTATATATATATTTATATAAAGTTTGATGCCTGGTTCTTGCATGCATGGCCACCAAAGAAATCATGGTATTTGTGAGCTACTATATTTGGCTTTTATTATGTATATGTTATGTCCTGAATTTATTATTGTATTGTCTTTGCAGACAGTCCTTATAGGTGTATTTCTAAGAAATACAAGTCTTTTACAGGTGCCATGACACATGTACACGTTGAAATGACCCTGTGAACGTTTGCTCACTCTGTGATAAATAGTTGCTTCTAGCAGGGTCATGTATTGCGTGCATTGTTTTTATGAAGTGGCTGCAAGATTTCACAATGACTCCGGCAGCGATGTGAAAGTGCTGAATAAGGATTAATCTCTCCTGAAACAATTGAAACGGTGCGTGTAGTCTGGGAAGGCACAGAAGTTTCGTCTGCTATGAGTTTGCGATGAACTGGGTGTGACAGAGGCACCCAACCCGTGAGTGATGCCTGCAGGGGCCCTGTGATCAGCAGACCTGGGACAGGGCCGGCATCGCTCCCAGCTATGTCTTATAGCAGCGCAGTGCGCTCAGCACGGGGAAAGCAATGTATATCTGCAACATGCTGCAGCCTGTGTTCAAGCTGACGGTGGCGTTTATTGTTTATGCTCAGCCTTAAGCAACACCCCTGTCAGAGGTCCAAAAATGTTGTTTGAACCTGGTAAATTGTTATATTGCAAGAAACCCCCAATAAAGCATTTTGCGCCCCTGATTTGGAACATCACTTTCAGTTGTCTGACTGATGCAGTAAGGGGGAGGATTATATTTTTAGGTCATCCAACAAGCTTGTTGTTACATGACATTATACTTTTTTATTGGCTCTTTCCAGTTCCCTAAACTTTGGGAACTAAAGTTGCAAAGTTAAATGCAAGAGCATAGACATAAACATTGTGCACCTTTACTGTTCTCTGTTACCCAAAGTTTTTAATAATTAACTTATATCCCTAAAATTAAATATTTAAACATGTATATTCATGTATGGATAACCCTGCTGCAAAATCCATTCCTCGTACTTTTATTTTAGGTACAGTTACCTTACCTACATTCAGCAGGTTCTCTACAGTGTTTTGCAGCAAGGCTGCAGCTTCCTGTCACATGTTTCTTTGGTGTCCGCCACTTTAATTCCAGAGGTTTATTATGCAGTCCTTTATTTCTGATTCTTGTCTTTAGTCTGATGGAGTTTATGATTTAGTTGACTTCCTCAAAGCCCAAGTCATCGTGGACCTGTCCCCTAGCTTGTGGCTGGTGAAGTGAAAGAAAAAACAGCACAGTGATGAACTAATCTCTTTATCACTTTGCTTCAGCATGCCTTTTGTCAGCACATGTTCTGATTGGCTCCTGGTGCTTTTGCTTCCTCCTATTCTTCAGCCCTGCTGTACAGAGTCCCATAAGGTGCTTTTTCGGTCTTTAGGAGGAGCCATGGATGACATAACACCTGTGCATTCATAATGCACTATCCAATCAAAAACTGAAAAATAGAATCTATTCTTCCACAAAACTGTACTTGCTAATCATTTTTTAGTTTCACTTCAGTACATGCTTTATTTCAGTTTGGATTCACTCTCTGACCACAATGTGGTAATTATCAAAATCGTGAATGCTTGGTTTCTCTTTCTGGAAGACCATATTGTATCTTGTCCCGTCCGCCCACACAAGCACACATCCTGCTCTGAGGTTGTGATCATGTTTGGCATCCTGTATGTAGATAAAAAATCTTTACAAAAATCTGTGACTTATAACCAAGTGTGTAATGCTTCAAAACATGCATTGAGGTTCAGCGGACATGCAACATTTCTGTCCATTTTGACACCAAAAGTGCACCTACCTTTGTAATGCCTTACTTCACACAAATATGAATAATTTTGCCCAGTTAGTTAAACCCAGCATACATCCTTAGCCTCCTTTGTGAAGGCCTCAAACTCTGGCACATTTTCTACACAGTTTTGAGTCCTCCTATGCCCTAGTGAACCCAATACAATAAGGGTTCTGCTCTAATCGTCTGGCTTTTGCTTGCAGAGCCCTGCTGGTAGGGTACTTCTAGGGGCCATGTCTGCTGTTTATTTATGATATGTGTAAGTTTTCAAGAGACATTCTTGCGTAGCTGTCAAAGTCTACCTGCCAATCTTGCCATCTGTTTTCTAAACTTGGCTCGCCCTTGATTGACATCATTGGAAACCAATACCCTCATTGTCTGAGTCTACAAACATGCAGGCTGAGTGTTCCCTAATTTTGAATTAAGTCTCCTTAAAAATAGGGGCTGCAAAGGATACTTGCAGTGTGCTATTCTCTACTGACCATAAAGTCTCTTGTATGACAATATCCTTGTTTATTATTTAGGTAGAATCTTTCACTATTCCTAATTAGGGGAAAGTGACGGATTCTTATGACAGGTTATCATTCACCCACTGATTCTCACCTTGGCCACACTAACCTGCTGCTCTCCATTCACCAGCAGGAAACCAGTAAAAGTGTAGGTACAACACGTTTTCAATTCTGGAAAAAGTAGAGAAGAAGCAAACCTGCTGTGAGTTTTTTTTATTGCTGTTCATCTGAGGAGATTCCCTCCCTTTTCCTGATGACCATTATCAAGGAATCCCAACATTTAAATTTGACATGAGAGCAGTAGGTGGGGGACTGGCTATTGCCTACATGGTAAAAGGGAAGGGGAAGGTTGCATGCTCCCCCAAAAAATGCCAATACGTGATATTTCTGATGGTTCCGATGGACAGATGTAATTGGAGATCTTGGCAAAGGTAAGTGTCTTAGGGGTGTGTTCCTAAGTGAACTTATTACTTCCCCAAAAAAACAAAGTGACAGGTACCCTTCATTTGTAAATATTTCCCCCCAGTAGTAAATCTACAATTTTGTGTATCCAGGAAAATATAACGGTGAAGCCTGGATAGAGCCCACTGACAATAGCAGGTGTCTCCATCAGCTGTGCAGGTGCCTGTGTAGGAATGCGTCGTTGATCTTCTCCCCCCCGGAGACCCTCCACTTGTCTCTGTCACCAGAAGGTGCAGCCTCTTGTGTCGGACTCCTGGGAAACAGTGAAAGTGAAAAGATTTATCTAAACAAGTCGGTGTCTTGCCACAGCACAGGACGTGCCTTCAAGGCTGAGACTCACAGAGAGCCAGGCCGGCTGGCTGTCAGGTGTGGTAATTGCCAACAAGCCAGGACTTGCGGGCCGAGTCTTTACTTGGGTTCCCACGAAACCCTTGTGAGTAGTATCGCAGAAACTAGCAGAACAAAGGCTCAAAAATCCTGTTTGAATTTGTTGATAAAGTAGAGATCTGTAGCCGTGCCAAGCTACGATCCTAACCTCATTTCAAACTGGGGAACGAGGCTAACTGAGTGTTTCTTCAACAAACCACCAACTGAAGCATGTCATTAATTTTAATCCAATTTAATGTATTCTCATATTTATTTATAGTTCTGCAGTGGCTATTAATTATAACATCATACATGATTTTCTAAGAATTAAGAATGATTTTTATTATTCTCTCCATAAGGAATAACAATCGAAATCTAATTTTTTGTAAAAAATTATTTATAGCAAGAAACCCATGTATTATTCATTTGGTTATTATTAAAGATTCATATTCCTGTTTTATGTAGCTTTTTGCAATCTGGTAAAACAAAAAATATTCATGCAGGTATCAAAGGTCTACTATAAGAGAAACTATTGGATTGTGGTAACGGAATGGGCTATTACCTGTATTAGTATTCAGTGCATGAATTAATTTTCTTTTTGTTGTTTTATATGCCTTTCTTTTCCCCACAAATTACATTGCCAAAATTACAGTTACATGGGGTTGGGTAAACACTGCTCACCTTTAATTCATATAGATCATATTTTAAAAGAAAAATAATTGCTCAAAAAGTTGCCTGGAGTTGGGTTTCTTCTTGTCAGTAAATTTAGCTGCACCTCTTTTTCACAGTTTAGGTAAAAAAAACTATTATAATGCTTTTATGGAAACCTAAAGTCATCACTAGATGTGTTTTCATATCTGACTTTGACTTTATAGTTCTAAAAATCTGGAGCTGGCAAACAATTGTTTGTGCCAACAATGACAAGAAGTCATTGAGTATGTGCTTCCTTTTGGATGTGGCAGAAAATGCTCAAAGTTCTCTTTTTCTTCTGATGTCCAGACTGTCAGTGCGGATAATTGACACTAATTTCTTGAAATTATGGGTTACTAGACATGACAATGTGGCCAAGTGCTCCAGGCAGGACTCTTCCAACTCCATTGTATCAAAGACAAACAAGAGCTATGCAACCCTGAGCTTTGTGTATCATCTCCATGGTACCCTGGGGTTACTGGAATGACTTGCATGCATTACCAGAAAACACTGTTCTCTTATTAATACTATTATCATTATTATTATTATTATTATTATTGAGATATTGATTTCAACAAGGTCTTCAAAGCAGAACTCAATAATGGAAATTCACATGTGATCTGTCCTGTCATTATTTTCAAATAATCCTGGGAGGGTGACACTGCTGGTAACTGTCCAAGCTTGTGTGGTCATCCCTTTACCCGCCTTATTTTATAAATACACTTAATAGCCCCTTGGTAATAGTCCAGCATCTTGTAAATAAAGCACTGCTCAGCATTTTTTTTAAGCCGGGTAGTAAGAAATTGTAGGTGGGTGGCAGCTCCTGTATTGAGACCCAACTCTTCAGTAACCACCCAAAAACAGCCAGGTAGTCAGTGAAAAAAGCCGGGTGGTGCGCCCAGCTAAAAAGGGCTGGGGAGAACATTGACTGTTGAAGGTAGAATTGGCAAGTTATGCATTACGAGATGGGGAGAGGAGTAAAAGTAGATATAGACCCAATTACAAAAATATGTAGGCTTTATCATTTACAGTAGTTTTAAAGTCACTTTTCAATCCTTTTAAACCTAGTCTTTATCACAATAATAATCCCTGGTGATCCTGTCATAAAGGTCTGTGTTTAGGCTGTCCCTTTGTCTATGTCACCTATCTGGGCACCTCGTTGTATCCTTGTCTCTTGGGCTTCCGATGGAGCATACATGTGGCCACGTTACACAGTCACAGCCTGCTATTGTTGCGATCAGAAATTTTTCCCTGCAATGCAGCAATCTCTAAATGGCATGTACACATGAAGTAACTGTAAAACACTAACAGGATATCGGCAACACTGAGATAAAACAAATGATGAAAAACACATGAAAAGGTGATTATTTAAATAAATAATTTTTGCCAAGGGTTGATCTTAATGTGGTTCTGGTTTAGGAATGAAGCACCATGGGTCCCAAGCATACATGCTGCCCAGCAAAGGGTAGGCCACATGGTCTGAATAAAGTCTAATCTTTTCTTCAATTTAAAATTTTCATAGGGTGGTATATGGAAATGGTTATTGCTGGTATAGTTGCCATTCTTCTCCTACCCAGTGAAATAAAAGTATTTATATACCTAGTAATATATGTGGTATTACTTTATTTTGTATTTCTCTCTCCACATTGTCTTGTAGTGCTTTGCTGATTGCTGCCATCTTTGATCGCGATGTAAGTTGCAGAAGAGCAGCTTCGGTAAGTTGTCATTATTTACCTCTTACCTTTTCTTCTGTTTTATTTAATTAGATCTCAGTCATGTTGTGTACATTATATATGTTTGTCACTTAACATGGCTAATGAGATACTACCAAACCCTAGAGGAAAATATTCAGGGCCATGTCAAGTGACAAACTATATAGCTACTAAGGTGTTTACTCACTCATATTGTCACTCTGTCATGGTAAAATAACATTGTCTGCTGATAGACCTCCCTGCACCATGGTATACTGATAAATATTTCCTCACCACCTCCCAGCTGCAGGAGTCCATTGTACAAGCTTACACTTTGGACTACTTTGTTGCCCCCCACATGACAGTGTTTGGGTCTGGCGATTTGGCTACTCTGGCCTTGGCATTCTCACATAGGGTAAGCCACATTTTCCCCTATACCCAGATGCTTTGCTATACTAGTGCAAGGCTATAGGCAAATACAGGAGATCCCCCACCCATTCCTGAATAAATGCCAGGCACAGGTTTTCATCCTTTTACTGTCTCCCAAAAAAAAATTTTATATATATATATATATATATATTTGCAATGTGATAAGTTACCATGACCATACTATGTATGGTATGATGTTGTTTTGTATCGCTGAGTGTCTGTAGTCCCCACCCAGGCAAAGTAAATGAAAGATTTCTGGCTGAGGTTTATTTTGTAGATCAGGATTGCTATGTTTATCCTTCTCATAACGACTGCCAGTAGTAACCGTAGCTCCAGGCTAACGTTACAGGCTGTTTCTTTCCTGCGGCCAGACTGTCCCGAATTTCACTTTTATTGCTGCAAATGAGATGTAGCTTGCAAACCCTGCAGCTTGATTTTACAGTATTCCCATACCATGCATGTCTTTAGCCTTCAATATTAGATGATAGTAGATACAGAGCCCAGATTTCCCATGATTTTTCTTGTATAGCACTGAATATCTGCTCATGATTGTTTAGTCTGTCACTGTACTCTAGTCCATTGGTGGGTCTCTTAATTTCAGCTGACCTATTTTATTTTTGTGATCATAAGATGTGTTTTGTAGCATTTAGGCACATATCCCAAAAAATCCAATTTTGTAGTTCATAATTGTTACAGGGAGGGTGGCACAGAAGCACCACTTGTCCTTTGTACCAGGCTGTGTGCGCAGACAGGTGTCATGTGATAAGCGCTTTGTGGGGGGAACGTGAGATTGTGGCTTGTTCCATTCACCAGCATTCCATGTGACTGGGACAATGACAATATGCCCTGCGGGGCCCGTTCTGCACAAGGTGTACTTTATTCCAGAATGTGAAGCCATGGGTCATTTCTACAGCGCTGTGTTTGTTTTGAATTCATCCGTTGGTGTTTGGTTATAAGCAGAGGTGTCTCATTTTGTCTTGTTTGTTCTCTGTTCTCCAGGCATCCTTCCAGGAGAATGTGGGGAGACAGGTAAGGTAACTTTCTGAGCCATTACATTTAACTGTTTGTGACCGGGCGGCATGGCATAACATGGCATGAACTTGTATTCCCACTTTGAGTCATGTCATGTGGGGTCATGCTGCTACATGGCCATTATAAATCGACACTGTTACTGTATTCTATTCCATATGCATTGACATCTGTACACTCAACAACAGCAGCTGCCAGTGCAGCAGTTTTGTAGGATGTATTTGCCTTTATAGGAATGTGTATCATCTCAGGCTAATACATGCCTACCTACATTCTCATGTGACAATAGGGAACAATTCTACAAAGATCAAATACAATTTAGAACAGACATACTGTATTGGCGGTTTAGGGTCCGGATATGGTTTGTCTGTGACCCTCAGTGATTTAAGGAAAAATATGAATCTAAATACATCAGAGAAGTGTCGTTTTGTTTTTTTTTCTTTGGAAATGTAATATTTTAAGTTGCAGCTTTTACTATAAAGTTCTGAAGTGCCATTATTTTTTTCTGGAATAAAGTAAAAACTGCTTAGGGTAGATATCATGTGGTCCCTGTGAAAATTTAGTCAATAGGTACAAAAAAAGGCTGATAATAATATGGTACCACATTCCTAAATTCATGTCCAAAACCAACTATTTACAAATACTGGGGCTTTATATCATAAAAAAGCCATCAACATTACTAGAATTATATTTATAAAGATGTTGCCTATAAAGTCCCAGTATTTGAATGCAGTTAGTTTTGAACTTGAAATTCATTGCTCCTCTTCCTACTGAATTTGACATGTAGCATAATGAGCCCAGTGTTACCTAGAAATCAACAGACTTCTATACAAGGAAGCAGTAATTTAGTTAATATGGGCAGAGTTGTTTTTTACACAGCTTCTCCATGGGTTTGATAAATTTTTTTGTGTTCTTTTCTGTGGTTTTGTCATTTTAAATAAATAATTTATCTTGGATGAAAGTTCCTCTTCTCTTACCATGGAAAGCACAAGGAAATCATGTAATATTTTTTTCTGTCTTTTATGTCGATAGGGTACTTTTCCACACGGTATCGATATAGTGACCATAGCCGATTATTTTGCTGTTGGGAATCGAGTCAGTTGCTTTCTCAGCATCAGGTAAAAATGGAAACCACAGCCACTTATCACAAACCCTCCTCTGTAAATGGCTGGAGCCATTGGTTTGTGTGTGGCATCCATGTGACCTTGGGGTGCCATATACAATTTACCAACTCCTAGTCACGAGGGCATCATTAACAGTGTAAGATTTACTCTGCTTGTATGTGTTTCTCTTTTTACATTAGGAAATGTAATCCTTACATTGTATTCCTTAAAGTCTTATTTTATGTAAAACACTTTGCAATCCTTCCAGTTCCCTTGCCTCCCTTTTTATTCTGAACACACCAGGCATGGAGTCAGATCCATGCTGTTGTGGTCAGTTTGCATCTGTAGGCTCCCACTGAGTAATCTTAAGTGCCAACATATTACGCATTATGTATATTAAATAGGGGTTGCAAATCACAGACAAAAAAAAAATTATGACACAAGAAGAGAACCCTGTACAAAAGAGCTTACAGTCTAAGGTGATCACTTGGTGACACAGGATGCTATGCCAACACATGCCTTGCCTGTATTTACAGTAATCAACATACAGCTTCCATACTATCAGCCCTCTTTAACAAATTGATGGACGCTGCTAACAGTAGTTGGTAAGGGATGTTGGTCATTCTTGTATTCTTACCTACACTCTGACAACCATGATGTGAACAAAAGCAGCCACAGTCTCCTTCCAAGCACTCCAAGCTGCAGGGAGAAGAAGGGGGACCAAGGCATCATGTAATTATACATAACATGACAGAGAAGAAGGTATTTTTAGTGTTTTAGGGTAGCTGTAAATGTTAAGCAGCACTTAGTAATAGTGCGAGAGGTTACATTTACATAAGTGAGATCCAATGACATCACAGAGGGGGTTCAAACCAAGGGGTTTCCCCTCTTGATGTGTCACTTGTGCTCCTAATTTTTAACTTTTAGCTCTGAGCAAAACCTTTGCTCTTGTCTATTGAGAGACATAAAGTCTTAAAGCAGACCTATACTGATGATAAAAAGCTGACATATCTGACCTTACTTTAATAATATAGCTTGCCTGGTTGGTGTATTCATTCTCCTTTTCTCTTGTTATCTTATTCTCTGTCTTTATTATCTTCTGAATCACCCATCCAGTATAGGTATGAAATGTTTAGGTAATTTTACGGTTATCTGCACACTTGTTTTTGACGTGTGACTAGGAAAACAAAAAGATCAGCTTTACACCTAGCCAATTGGCATTCTTGAGGATGAGTATTGGTTAACTTAATTAATGCACCTATGCATTTTGGGTAGAAACCAAGATAATGCTATCTTCGTTCTTACCCACAATGCATAAGCAAGGGTTTTATTATATAAATGAGTTTCTCCTCTCTGAAAAGGCAGTCTTGAGCCCTACTCATTTTGCAATTCTGCTTCAGCAGAGGAAATAGAGACTAATGAGCAACATGACTGTATTATTAACACACACTTAGGGCAATATCTCCTACAATGCCAATTTGCCTACATTTTGTAACAAGGTGCTATTATACTGTGCTTTTTTGTCATCTCACAAGATTCTGGCTCTTCGACATTCGACCTAATATCACCGGAAGGGCCCTAATGATTTTTCAGTGATCATGCTGGCTTTTATCAAGGGGGACCTGGGGACATTTTATAAGAGGACCTTGCACAGAAATATGCACAGAAATAAATGTTATGGCCTTGGATTAAGAATTAGGTTGGCTCTCTTTCCATGGGAGCAATAAATAAACTGATAAGGGTCTTGAACCTTAAACTTAAGTTTTAAACCTAAAAAAAAAAGCTTAGGCTTTAGATAAACTGTAACATACCCTTATGTATATGACATTTTGCTTCCTGCTAACAACAACTGTTGAAAAGTTTCCCTCACTTTATTTCAGTGTGTTTGTTGCTGGCTTCCCTGAATACACTGCCCCAATGATTGATCACCTAGTAAAGATGAAGATAAACCACTGGGACAGGTACGTTCACTGCTTCCTGAGGTTAAAAAATGTATAAAACTATCTATTAAAGTGACCTTTTGAGTTGCTTAAAGGTAAGTTCCCTACAATGAAAGATAAAATACTGTATACCTCTCTGCATCCCATGTCACCTACCTCAGGCCCATTCCAGCACTGCGCTTTTGGTCATTCTTTTTTGGCATTTGACTTTTCTGGTAGTGTGGGATGCCTGTATCCACAGTTCCATCCTCAGTTCCATACGTTGTTCCTGTACACAGCAGCTTTGAGGGGGTCAAAGCAAACAGCCACAATTGTTAAACTCCCAAAAGTATTAAATGCAGAAAACACTGATCAAGGCTGCAGCACTTGATCGGAGGGGAAATGTAAACCCCCAGAGAGGTAAGTAACAGCTCTTCTATTCTAGGTAACAGGCCTTTCAAATATTTTTTTTGAGTGACAGGATGACTTTAATTTTAATTATATACTGTTAAAAGTTACAAAATTATGTTTCAACTGTTTTATGTCCCACCCCCTGCCTGCCTGATTACCATTAGATTACAATCTCCTGTCTCTGTTTCGTGTGCTGCCATCTTTTTTTTTTCTCTTTTTTCTGGTTTTGATCTTCGTCCATATTGATGTAACTCCTGTACTAGCATTCAATTCCAGCAGTCCCGTAACTATAAAAAAAGACAGCAGTCAGGCAGGGTAGTATGTTTTATTGCAGAAGGGATACTAACTTGCCTGATTGCAGCTTTTTTTTGTGAATCTATAGTCCTTTTAAAATGCACCCAGATCTGTGTCTTTAGTGTGCAGGCAGGAAGAAAGACTTACAGCTAGCAGATATAAACAAATGGTGGGACCATGTCCTTGGGATCTTTGTAAAGACGGTGGCTCAGGGGTTAATAGTCCGGCCTTTGCAGCGCTAGGTCCCAGGTTCGATTCCCAGCCAGGACATTATCTGCATGGAGTTTGCAGGTTCTCCCCGTGTCTGCGTGGGTTTCCTCCAGCTACTCAGGTTTCCTCTCACATCCCAAAACATGCAGTTAGGTTATTTAGCTTCCCCCCAAAAAAAAAAAAAAAAAAAAAAAAAAGTTGACCTTAGACTACAGCGCTGCGTAATATGATGGCGCTTTATAAATACTGTGTAATAATAATAATTCTTTGGAGGGGAAGGGTGAGTAGGTTAGTTCAGGGTAATGTGGAGTTAAGGGTAAGTGCACAGGACAGCTCTGATCATTGTACAGACATAACATTGTTTCCAATGGTATATTTTAGGAAAGAAAAGGAAGCAAAGTAGATAATTTCTTACTTGGGGGTTACATATACTTATATAAACATGTATTGACCACTCTATAGGTGTCTATTGATATTAAATTTAGTGTTTACTACACAAACAAAACTCTGGTATTTTCCCAGCTTTCTAACATTTTCCCATATTTTGAGGAGTCAACTTAAAGAAACAGAAGGCTGAATGTTGTAAGAACAGACCGGTAGGATTGGGATATTATCCCCCAGGCAGTATTGATGCCCCAAGCCTTGTATTGTTTGCACACATTGAATGTTTATTGTGTCCTGTACCGGTGCTTTGACATGTCCTCTCAGGCCACTCTTTCCTACCTGTGATCCTAGGCTCTGTTTGTGTCTTCAGTCTGCCAGTCAGCTTCAAAGCTCAGTGTGATGATTTGGTGATCATCCTGACCCTCTGTCACTTGTGTCATCATGATAGCCACTGGGTGTAAGCTGAGAACAATAAAGCTATAAATAAAGTTTCTGTTCCTTTTCTTGAACCCACTCTGCAGGGGTTTATATAAAAAAGACATTTATTAAGCATTTATGCATGCTTCCTTAAAACAGAATCTTATAAAAATACATATAAAAAAACAGAATGGGAGCAAAATTGTTCTAGAAGTTGTTGGTAATCTTTAGATTTCAAAAAACCTCAGGTCCAGCATTACTTATCTGAATGGCAACAGTACAAGCTATAAAAGGTTTTAAAAGTGTTCAATCACCCCCATCACCCCAACATAGTAGTTGGCCAATACATGAAGCTACTATACACATTGGATTGTCTTCTGCTCATGCTGACAATCACCTTTCACCTGTATTTTTTAGTCCATAAAGAACCAATAGGCCAAGGCAAGGTAATACCATGGCGTTCTAATGGACCTCACTGCTGCCCCCTATGAACTTTACTATACTGTATGGAACCAGCTGACCTCGTCTATAATCAATCACACAAGCCAATTGTAATGCTGTAAATATGACCCGCAGGCTGGCTCAAATTACAGTACTGCGTCCCGGACACGGGAACCATTCACCTGTGAAAAACCCCAAACCAGATAAACAGGTGGAACAGAAAATACCACAAATCTCAGGTGAAAAATAGCACTGCCACCAGCAACATTCTTGTCAGGTATACAATATCTACGACAAGGGAATGAAACAAGCCTGCAGGTCATACAAGGTTACACAAATAAGCGTGGTGCTTATTTTATTTGTAATGTGTTTTGTTATCTATGTAAAATATTGTGACAGAAAATCATCAATTTTAATGGTGGCAAGACCTGGGCACAAGCTACAACGGAGCAATGATCATAGGTCATCAATGCCAGGGAAGCAGATTTTAGTAAATCACACTTTTTTTTTTAATTTCACAGGCATTTCATCACACAGGATACACAATAACTGTACCTCAAATGATTTCAGTGGTTTTCATACTTCATACATCATTGACTTTGAATAAAAGCAAAAATGATTGGTACCCTTTTGTAGGTCCTGGAACAGGATATTTTGCTGCTCTGGAAGCACATACCCAGGTTTAACCATTAGTTTTCTACCACAGTAGTGTGAGCACAGCCATTCACAAGTGCCAAGTATTTTTAGCTTACTGGTCCAAATATTGACATTCTCCATGACCATTTTTATTAACAAATAATTTGAAAACCTGCACTTCAATAGCAGCACATTAAAAGGGTTAAACACCCCACTAAAAGATGTTTCTATACAATTACAAAAATCTCAAATATGTTTAAAGCTAAGTATTAAATTATAATAGTCCAACATCTTCACAATCTTCCAATCCTAGATGTTTCTTTGGAATATATAAAATAAAAATACACTGACAAGGAATGTAGGACCAGCCATATATAAATGGTCAATTGTCAATGTCTGGGTATACGAAACGTGTAATGCGGAGCTAGCTGGAGCTCTACGTCATATGCCAATTGGACTGTTTAACATCTGCTTATTGCATGTGTGTTTTTTATGAATCGGCTTGGTAACTTGTTGGAATTCCTGATCTATGCATTTTTTTTTACTTTGGATACCTTATTTTTTAATAAAAGGTTTTATACTACTATTGATTTTTTTTTTTCTATCCAACTTCGAGGAATGGATTATGTGAATTGTTTTGTGTTGAGTGTCTTACTGTGAACTGGGAACTTCGTGTTGATGGTGCTTACCTGTGGGTCCTGGTTTTTCGGGTCCACTAGAAAGTATAGGCTGCTGTGCCATTCGTTGGGAGTATGAGATCCGTTGTTGGTGATCCCTACCTGTGGAATCTGGAATCTTTTCCTAGGACCACTGAGGTCATTTATGTGTGAATTGACCACTTACACACCCGATTTCTGCTTAAAACCTAAAACCTTTTACAGACATTTAGTATTTTGGCATTGATCATTTTAGGTGACATTTTGGCTGTAAAGACAGGGTTCTTCGCCCTTCGCCATTCTTATATAAAAATATATATAATTATTATTAATAGTGTTTAATTTTTATTATTATTATTATCATTAATAATAATAATAATAAAAATTATAGTAATAATCATAATCCTTCCTCCTCTACTAAAGACGTATGTTGTGCTGTTGATGTTATTGACTTGACTGAAATATAACTTAAAAAAAAAAAAAAAGATGTTCTATATTGGCCATAACTAGCTCACTTTAATGCTTTTCTTCTTTCGATGCTTTCTGTATTTTTATTCCATTTGATGTTGGGGACAGACGGCTCTTGTGATCTCTGCCTCCTCTGCACACAATAGCTGCTTTTATCCCTTCTCTCTGACATCATATATTTTGCCTTTTTGTGGCAGTTATTAACTCACACCTTGGTTCCTATGTGCCGTTCCTTCATCCTAAAACCCCTATAAAACCGCATGCTTTGACTCCCTTATGACACCTGTTACTTTCCTCCTCGCCGATAGTCATTGTTTATTGTTTTCATCAATTCGCTTTAATGATGCAAGTGGTTCTGGAGCGACATTACACCTGTTATTTCCTAAATCTGAGCCGCTTTTGTCTTCAAAGAAAAATAATTGTGTTTAGCTTCTTCCGCAGAAACTGTAATAAAAATGTTACCTTCACTGGGCTGGTTTGCACCAAAAAGAAAAAAGTGTTTTCCATCATGATTGTGGTTATAATGATTTATATTTACGTTACAATAATCCTCATAAAATGACACATATAGGGATAGGTTGGTGCTGTCACATTAATATATTTATATGAATTTACTGTGTACTACTACATTTTTAATTATCTGAAGGTGTAGAATACAATGGGATGGGTCAATGATCACAAATCAAATAATGAGTATTATATAGAATGTTATTGTTTTGTTTCAGCCCTCACCAGATCAGCTGCTCATTTCTGTGTTCTGTTTTCTGTACTATAGTGTGACAACACGGGAGCACAGTTAGGTGACAGAAACAGAGCATTGTCACCTTGTTTGACAAAGGACCTTCATGGTGGGATCACCTGGGATTATGTTAATTAACAGAACAGATTTAAAGTATTGAAAATATCTTCTATTTTGACTTTAAGCTTGATCTTGAGTCAAATACTACTTACTGTGTAAAAAGGGCCTTTTTATCTACCTAATGCAATAGTCGCTATTTAAGAGAAAGGGTCCTTCCTTGGATGTTACTGCCTGTGCGACATAGACACCTATTGACTCTGAAGTAGTGGGGTCCTAACAGTATCCAGAAAAGTTTGCAGGTTAATGATTGTAGCCAGCCTTTAAACAACCAAGCAGTCACCTAAAGTTTAAATTTTGATTTTGCCCAGATTACACTTTATTTGCATTTACAAAACATATTAAAAATTGCCTATTTTTTAAATTTTTGCAGTGTCATACGAGAGCTGTCCACAAAGGCTCTGCACAACCTAACACCGATCGCACCTGAATACATGATCAATACCGGTATGCCCATTTTTACATGTGATGATAATTTAACTTATTTTATTAAAAAACCTTTTCTGGCTGTAAAACATGCTTCTCATTGTCAGATTTTAATTTGTGTCCAGTGGTTTCTGTAAAGCTTTGGGAGCTTCAAGCAACTTTGCTGGGACCTATAAAGAAAATTTCAGTTATATAGGGAGGTTAAATGCAGATCTGAACGAAAAGTATGTTTTTATAAAGAAACAGCTAGCAAGCTTAAGTCAGCTTTGTTTAGTGCTGAAGCGGGATAGTAGCTTGTTCATAATTTGTGTTTAACCTTCTCAAACTGGAGATGAAGTTTTCTTTAAAGGCATCAAGTTAATGCTGCAAAAAGCTTGCTAACAGATTTAAAATCTGTGCATAGCTTGTTGTGCATACAGCATTCATACAAAGCTCACAAGTACAAGTGTACAAACCCTATGAAAAATATCTGTCCACTTTCGGAGACATTAGTTTTCACAGACTGATGAGGAGTTGATGCGTATTTACCTTAAATCAAAACATGCATTTAACTGTGATGCTGATTGAGCTGTCATTTACTTGGGCACACTCTTCTATCTATCTATCTATCTATCTATCTATCTATCTATCTATCTAAGCTTCATCACGTTTGGCAGTGTTATAAGAAGTCATTATAATGTAATAAAAATTATAAAATTATAATGTAATATTTTTATATATATTTTTATTGCAGTTCTGCCTCAACTACTTCCTTTGGCTACCAGCACAGATTTGCACACCCGCCATGGTGCCATCCTGGCCTGTGCTGAAATTATCCACGCACTTTATAAACTGGCGGTTCAAAGTAACAAGTAAGGACATTTTAAGTTGTATGTTTTTTTTTATTTTTGTCATTTCTTTTGCCTGATCTTCAGAAGGACATGTAAGACCAAGTGCTTGCGAACACCTGACTATAATACCTAATATATGGCCAAACATGGACACCTGTCTGAATAATTACACTCAGGTGTTTTCAGTGAAGGGTTACACTGGCTACAGCATACAAAGACATTGTTGACAATTGTGAACTTTTTAACCTATAGTGGCAGGTTGATTTAAGGCCTTTTCTGTTCCATCATGATCATTCTCCATGTTCACAAAGCAGCTCCACAAAAACATGGTTTAACCCAGTGTTTCTCAAGAAGTGGCTAGAGGTTCCTTGAGCAATGAACAATTCGTGCCTCTCTGGTCATCTTAACTGACACCAATGATCTTTTTGGTTATCTGTGACATTCTGCACAATTTCAAACAATGTAAGAGGCATTCTTCTCACTAACCACCACACTAATTTACTGTGAGCTGTGGATATAGTAATTATAGCTGGGGCTCCCTGAATACCTGAATGTTTTTTTTCAAGGGTTCCCCCATGTTATAAAGGTTGACAAACACTATTTTAACCACTTTGGTGTGGAGGAACTTGAGTGTCCTACAGATGGCCCTGACCTCATAACCCCCCCCCCAGCCCCCCTCAACACCTTTGGGATGAATTGGAATTGAGAACCAGGTCTTCTCATCTAACATCAGTACCTGATCTTGCAAAACCCACATACCTCAAAATCTTGTGGCAAGCCTCCTAGAAGAATACAAAGTATTGAATCCACAAACCAGGGCAAAGTCTATCTATAATTTTGAAATGGGAATTCTAACAAGCTGATAGAGGTGTAGTGGTCGGGTGTACAAATCTTTGGCTTTAAGGACACATTTTATTTTCTGAAACTGTTGGATTATGAACTCTCTAATTATTTAGATAAAACAAGAAAAAAGAATGTAATAATAACACTGGTTGGGGTAAGCTCTGGTTTGAGGAATTTGCTGGCTTGTATATCATCATAATTTATGGTTCAGAGAGTGACATAAGGGACTAAACCAGACTGTGGATTTCTCAGCATTTAAGGTTGAGTTCCTTTCATTTCACACATTTTTTATACTTGACAATGCTCATGTCAGGCAGTATGCTGTTTATCATCAGTGTGTGGTACGTCAGTGGCTTACTGTGTCTAATATTCACTTAATAACATGTTGGTATCTTTTGCAGAACAGTAGCTGACTATCTGGATAAAGAGAGTTTTGAAGGTTTTATAGCCATTCAAAAGAGGGTAAGTCAGCATTTACATGTGAAGTGCTCAATTTATCCTAAAGATTGAGCTGTTTAAAAGATACTTGTATTCATATACATCCCAAATAGATTGTAGCAGACTGATGAACCCAGGCAGGTCCACATTTCAAGTTGGAAAATACACAAAAATCCGTCAGGGAATAAAAGGTCAGGCAAATAATATAGACAAATTGACCTCTACCCAGTGTATGGGAATACAGACACACTTGTTGATAGGTGAGGCCTTAAAGCTGAAGCTAACACCTGAGCTGCAATGCTATATGCTATACCAGTGGAAGCCAAAAAATAAAGTCTGACCTTAGAGAGTAAGAGTGAGCTAGAGAGTGTAGTAGGTAGAGTTACCAAAATGATTTTAATTCAAGATTCTTTGGAGGTTGTACAAGTCTGTGAGTGAAGAACAGGAGTAGTGTAGCCTTATATTTTGTAAGAAGCTCATTTCTTGGTGGCAGAGGTGGGCTGGGAAGTTGAACCATATGCTGGCTTCCATTCCTTCCGATTCCATCCAACTCCTGTGACCATTTGTAGGCTTAATGATGGTGTCAATCTGTTCTGATCTACAGCTGAGTCTGACATTTTCATTAAGATGCAAATAACTGCCAGATAATAAAGCCAACAGAATTCCAACAATGTTAATATTCTTCCCTCTTTTAGGCTTGGAAAACATAGATATGTAATATTAACATAAAAATACATAAAATTCCTCTCAAACTGTTCTCTTTACGTTGCAGCTTCAAGAGCGTCAATTATACAGGTGAGACTGTGAACTCCCTTTCTATGTCTCTCAATTTCCTTTTTGATTGCTTGATCTCTGTCTTATCTATCTCATGATCCCTTTGTTTCCTGAACTGATATCTATGTCTAGGGTTATGACAGCAAGTGATGTGGGGGTCTTCAAATTTCTAATCTGCAATAGAAAAATAGGAGCTGGAGTCTGATTGGTTGGTATCACACTCAGGATGTGTTTCTCAACATGAAAATTAGCCACTATGGGGCAAAAACAATCATCTCTGCCCTTTTTGCTCAGGAGATTTTTTATACCTATATGATTAAGAAGTGAGGACACCATCACATTGTGTTCCTCCTGAGGTCTCATGTACAAGAAGTTGGGATCATGTAATGGACCAGGGATGTCACCATCATGCTATGTTCCGCCAGAGCTCATATATTGGCTTATGATTGAGAAGTAATGTCAACAGCGAGTTGCGTTCCTCCAAAACTCGTCTATGAAAGGTTTTGCCCATGTGATTAAGCAGTGAAGTCACCATCACGTTGCGTTCCTCCAAAGCTCTCGTGTAAGGAAAGTTTGGACCATGTGATTAAGCCAGTGATTTCACCATCGCGTTGCGTTCCTCCAAAGCTCTTGTGTATGGAGGGTTTGGTCCATGTGTTTGAGCAGTGTTGTCACCATCATATTGCGTTCTTCCAAAGCTCTCTTGTGTGAAAGGTTTGGTCCATGTGATTGAGCAGAGTTGTCACCATTGCCTTGCCTTCTTCCAAAGCTCTCGTATAAAGAATGTGTAGCCCATGTGATTGAACAGTGATGTCACCATCACTCTATGCTCCTCCTGAGGTCTCGTGTTTAGTTTGTGAGGTCTTCTATGATTCCACTTATTACAATGAACGGAATTAATTTCAGTGTAGAAAAGGGTAAAAAAATTTGGATGAGGACAAGCAACTTTGAAATATATTCTAACAATTTATCTTACATAGGTCTCTTGGTATGATGTCTATGTCTGTAGATAAAGTTTGTCTTTTCTAAAAGCACTCACTCCTGTCCCCTTGATATGTAAAATATTCTGTGTTATGTGAACAACGTATGCAATGAGGAACTTGTGTCTATTTACCTGCAGGGTTGGAAAATTCTCTGCATGTTGTCTACTGTAAATACTGACCTCAAGTTGGTTTATTTATTGATAAACAGCCTGGTCCTTTTACTATCACAGAGACCTCACTCCTCACAGCAGGAGGCTCTCACAGCATACCCCATCATTACAATGACCCCAAACCTTTAGCTTTCCCAGGTTGGCTAAACAATGTTATCCTCTGCTGGCCCATGTACAGACATATGGGGAAATGTTTTGGTCTTTTGAAAATAAATGTTCTGCTATCAGTTGTAGATGAAGTCAAACAAAACCCCAGATGTAGTGATTTTATTTTCCTATCACACTGCTGTCAGTGTCAGAAATCTTGCCCAAAGAACAAAGCCTTGCCTTTGTAGTCCATAGATCATGGATGACCATTTCATGACCAGCCATGTCTGATCAGTTGGAGGATATCTTTAAATAAAATAACAGCCTTGCCTTTGAAGCATACTGACTTGTGTTAATATATGAATGGAGGGACTGCCGCATTTATCATTGGGAGTGATGATTGCTCACCCTATGGGCTGTGTAGGTGTTGTATAATAAACTGATTGCATAACACAGTGTTTCCCAGCCAGGGTCCCTCCAGAAGTTGCTAGGGGTTCCTTGAACAATGATCAACTTTCACTTTTCAGGCCATTCTGACACCCATGATCTTTTGGGCTATCTGTAAGGGTGACATTCTTTCCAAAGGCCAGTAATTCATGAAGCATTCTTCCTACTCATCACCACGCTAATATACTGTGTGTTGTGAATAATTGGTAATTTTAGAAGGGGTTCCCTAAGATCTGAAAGTTAAGCATTGTCATTTCATAATGGAAAGTAACCGAAATGAATGAGTTACAAAGTATTTTAATGAAAGCTTCCTTTTGAAAAATTACTTTTTAAAATAACATTATAAAGATTTTATGATATTCTAGTAATTGACATTTCAATAGATTGACATTTTATTATACGCATAAGATGCTTTGCAGGTTGATGTATGTGAGCAACTTCAGCTGCTTTGTCTCTGGTTATGCAAATATAGTCTGGGTTGGGTGTTGGAGCACCATCCTATGTTATGGAAGGTGTAATGTGTATATGGCCGCCTCTGCTAATCTCCTTGGATGGCTGCAGTCCCTGTACAGGCAGTTCTTCTGCTTCCCCCCCCCCATTATAGCTTTTTAAGGCCTGGGTGGAACACAAGGTGTAGGTTAGCTGCGTCATAGAGATCCGGATGAGGGTTTATTAGCATTACACATCAGTTGTTAAACTGTTATTCTCCCATCAAACAGAAAATGGCAAAAATACCTGAATCATTGTCTATTGTCATTTCATGCTCATTACTCAGAAATCTAAGACACTTGTCAAAAGTGCTGAATTAGAATTTTATACTGTCATATCAGATCTAGCTGTCATTTTACTAGAAGAGGTAAAACCATCTCCAAAATCACCAAATATATATATATATATATATATATATATATATATATATATATGAAAGCCATTTTATTTGGTGCTCATTGTACAGCTACAGGTTATGGCGACATGAGGATCAACTTGGTAGTGGTTTTTCAGGTTCCGATACAAAAACAATTGGGTTACTTTTAATAATTAATAAAACTGACTGTACAATGAAATCTAAATGCCCCTCTGTTATTATGTATTTTCCTGTCTTCTCTAGGGGTCTGGGTGGAGAATTGATGAGACCAGCAGGTAAGCCTCATGTAATAGGATGTAATGCCCCACTTAACGTCCTCCAGCCAGTCTGCCCCCATGGATTGCAATGTTATCAGACCCCTATGTATCCCTGGATCCCAGTCAGATCGCAATCTTACTGAGCTGACCCGGGATAAACATTACAAGATTTGTTGCAGGCCTAATAATAAAGCTGGATTACTGTCTACTTTCATGGCAGTAATAAAGGGATAGAGCAAGCAGGATTGTCGTCTGAGCTCTTTAGCCCTGTCCAGCCACAAGTACAGTAGTAGTCTGAATTTCTGGACTTATAACCCTATTTCATGATATCCCAGAGCTTCATAAAAGATAGGTTTGGTTCTTCTACATGGGACATAACTTTATATTCATTACCCCAATTTTCTGCTGCAGAGAATACTGGTCATCACACTTAAGTATTGGTTATGTCTGTGGTACCATTAATAACCAACCAGAACTTTCTCTCTCCTGCTGTAAGATCATCGGCAATATCTAATGTCTTCCTATTGACAAAATGATTTTCTTGTAGGCTGTTTGTTAAATATTTAGTAATCATAGTTTGTCATTAAAGTATTTACATACATCAGTATTTTTAAATGTTACATTGTGTACATCTAGATTTTGTGACAGGTTTAACTTGTGGATGTACAGGACATGCAGAAAATATTCCCATTACTATATCATCATATTTTTAGTTGCGCAAGGTCCCATGGATTTCGTCTATGTTCTAATTTTGTTTGCTTTCTCTCCAGTTTGCCATTTGATAGAAAAACTTTGCCTGTCTAAAATCCCCCACCCAGGAGATGATGTGTTATGTAAGTTTATAATACATTTCAGTTTTTATGATCCATATGATGATTTGTAAGTATGAGAACAACAAAGAAGGCTGCTTTATCCCTTACAATGTATTTTATATTATAATAACATTGTATCATAAAAATCTACTCTATACAGTTTGAGCTCCTACATGTTAATGCAATAACTTTTTTAAAAGGGTTTTTACAACATATTTGGGAAGAGAATTGTGGGAGAGTCACATAACAAAAAATTCCAACAGTCAATGAGTTGAACCTAAATGAATTCAAACATCATACAAAATCCACATTATAACAACGGGGGCTTTTAAGAAATAGAAGTCTTCGAACATCTATTGCATCACAGTATTCAATTATCTTTGTTTGCATGCTAATTTTAAATGCATTGGTCCCTACAACTTCCATGCATGAAATAAATTCCATTACAATATTCAACTCTAAATATTATTCAGTGACTACATAACAAACAAATAAGGTAGTGGATTAAAATCAGGGAAAAAAGTCAGGAAGGGAGGGAGGGGGAAACATTTGGTTCCTTGTGCATTATCTGAGCTTAGAGATAAGAGATCAAAGGATTCCATGTTTTATAAAAACTTGCGTTCTATCTTTGGGTAAACATTTCAGTTTATCATTCATCGTGATCCAGTACAGTTTGTTTTTAGTAAATTCCAGTGGTATACTGGAGACTTTACAAAAGCAAGCTATTGTTATTCGTGCTGCCAGGAGAAAATGTGTAATCAAGCGGGCAACTGGTTTTGAAAGTGTATTATCTAGTTGTGCATATAGGCCACATATATTTTTTAGTATAATTATTTGATCAACCTGTGAAGGGTACAAGACGAATGGCGTGTGGTAGCAAAGAGAAAGGGGGAACTGTGGGGGGTACTAAATGTGCAGTAGCTGCAAACAGAAGACTTATGAGAGTGGAAGAATGTAGCTAATATCTTAACATTCTAAACAGTGAATAAGTGTTTGTGGTTGGTCAGTAAGAGTACAGAGGCCCAAACATTATTTTTCTGTTGGGGCCCTTTGGTAACTGGCTGCAACTAGGATGGATGTTTGAAGCAGTTATATATTCTTTTATCCTAAGACCACCACTACTTCCCACCACTACATATTTCCCATCCTATTGTGTGTGAAATTCCCTCACCTACTAGATTGTAAGCTCTTCGGGGCAGGGTCCTTCCCTCCTGTATCACTGTCTGTATTAGTCTGTCATTTGCAATCCTTATTTATTGTACAGCGCTGCGTAATATGTTGGCGCTATATAAATCCTGTTTAATAATAATAATAATAATAATAATTATGGTCATCATGAAGAAGTTATGTCATTGATCTTATTTCCACCTGTTTTCCTGTTAGTGGGAGATGTGTTCAGTACTACAAGGTCAGCCAAGTACTGAACACTTCAAAAAACATTTGGGGTTCCTTGAATTATATGAGGCTGCAGAGCCAGTGGTAGGGTCCTGCTGCATGAGCTGAGTAAAGGAATGGTGTATTTTCTCTATTTGTAACACTAATAGCTCAAATTTCTAATTTCTGTTTCAGCTGATTGGCAGCAACTCATCAACGACACCTTGAAAAGTCTCCATCTGTTTTCCAGCTCTGCCCGGCAGAAGATAAAGGTACGGTCCTTTTACCCCCATCCACAGGATTTCTTACACGATCTGTACAGTGCATATTGCCATGTAGGTAAAGGAGAAGGGTGTATAATCATCATCCAGGCACAAAGGGGAATGATAGCCTTCAGATGAATCAGATGAAAAAAGTGGATAGCTTTACCACAGATGTGGGAAATTTTGTTTTAATGTGAATATATACACTGCCTGGCCAAAAAAAGCCCCCAAGCCTGTGGGGGGCAGTGTTGTGATTTTGGGTTCCTCTAGGGGCAGTGTTATGATTTGGGGATGCTCCAATTAGTCAGGTCCAGGATCAAGTTATGTGCCCAAAAATAAGGTTCACTGACTTCCTGAATTTACAGAATGACCATGTTTCCCTGTTTTTTTTTTTATTCTCTGCTGGCACGGAAATATTCCAAGATGACAAAGCCAATAAGACATCATTGTCACACATGAGCTGACCATCAGATTCCAAACCCTAACCGCAATTGAGTACCGTATTTTTTGCAGTATAAGACACACTTTTTCTTCCCCAATGGCACATGAGTGATCAGAAGGGGAATACCGGTATGAATGGCACATGAGTGATCAGAAGGGGAATAATCTTTCAGAATCTTTTTTTCTAGATTTTCCTCCTTTAAAATTGGGTGCGTCTTATAGGGCGAAAAATACGGTACTTTTGGAATGTGCTGGGGATAACTTTAAGCAGTCCGTCTCTCCCATCAACATAAGAATATGAAATTAATTGAATGCCTATACCTGGTCACAGGTTCACTATAAAGCATTCTAAGTGCCTACATTTTAGAGATTATTTTACTGAGTAATCATATACCTATAAGCCTATTAAGGTGCCTCATGAGTGAATAAACAATTCATATAAACCAGAACAGCTTTATTTTTCCAGCTTATTATTTATATGTACAGGAATGCCCACTCTTGTCACCTTACCACCATTGCTGTGCTGTATATCTGCCTTGGGGGGTATAAACACCTGCCAGAGTTTCCCTCCTTTTTGACATTTTGCACTGGTATAGGTTAGATTTTAAATAATTAGGTGTAAAGAAAATGCTAAGTAAATTATTTTTCTCAAATATCTGCCTGGAGGTCTAGATTAAAAAAAAAAACATTGAAATTTTGGTATCAGTAATTCCCCATCTACTTTCTGTCTCTGTGCCTGTGATGTGCTAATCCCCATGTTCTCTCCTTCTGTTTGCAGGAAGCTGCTGTGTCATCTCTGTCTGCCTTGTGTAATGAATTTTACCAGGACCCGGACGGAGAGGTTGATCCAGTCCGGCGAGGTAGGTGATTCACATCAGGCCCTTTTGGATTTTTTTTTTTTGAAGGGACTATATTAATTACAGGAGTCTCAGCAGCAAGGACTGAGCTATGTTAAGACAATTATCTTTGGGATATATGGACCCAGCCCTGTGGTCACACCTACATCTCTGTACTAAAAGCCGAATTATAATTGGACGGGCAGGCGCCTGTCATGTTTAATGTGTCATTTTTTTTTTGTTTTTGCTATCCTGAAAGAGGAAAAGAGCCTGCAGGGGACGAAAGTAAAGGGATTGTTCTGTACCAAGCCCTGGAGCCATTTATAGGTGTTTCTGCTTTAAATTGCACCATGGTTTTATTAAACTTCCTGTCTTGTCACAAGAGTCAACATGTTCATCCACAGTGTCACCATATAAATACAGAGTGCCATATTTCAAGTACGAATTGCATTAAAAAATATGAACTTGTATTACAATCAGCTGTGGGAATCCTTCACTATAGCTGGTATAGGAGCAAATGTGCAATCTAGCATAGGATTGTAAAGAGGAATATTATCATGCTATTATATAGCGCCAATGTAATACACAGCGCCGTACAGAGTCCACAATCCGACCACTAGATGTTCCCAGTCTAATGTCTCAACATGCCTGCAACAGTCTAAGACCAATTTGGGGAGAGGACCAATAACCTTTGTGTATGTTTTTAGGATGTGGGAGAATACTAGAGGGCTTGAGGCAAACCTATAAATATACATATAATAATATACAAGCCGATCCTGGACAAGAAAAGAACCAGGAACCCCAGAGCTGTTCTAGCTACTATACTACCAAATACAAGGGGGTATCATTTATTTGTGGAGTAAAGATGTCATCAGTTTAGAAAAAGGCTCTTTGCTGTATGCCTTTATTAGAGAAAAAGGTTCTTTATTGCATGCCTTAATAAAACATTATTCTAATTTGCACTAAAAAATTCCTGATGCTCTAAAGACAATAGACTACTCCCCAAATCTAAAATGTTGTAGATAGTTCCATATTGTGTTTTCATAAACATGCAACCCTTTTTTTAATTGCTGCATGAGTTGCCTATAACTAGCTCTATCCCATATTGTCCGAGCTTTTACTGTAAAGAAGTCTTTTCATATGCTACTGTTAAATCTCTTTTCCTCAGGGCGCACTTAGTGTCCCCTTGTCTTTTGCAATACCCTAAGTGAAGAACTTCACTAATTGTGCTATAAGATTACACCACTCATACCATAGATGGCAATTAATGGGATCTTTAATAGGACCTAATGATTTCTTGCAGTTTTAGTTGGCTTCCACCTAAAATTGAACTTAGACTGTACTAATGACATATGACTATGGTGGGGACATTAGATTGGGAGCCTCTCTGAGGGACAGCTAGTGATATGACTATGGACTTTGTAAAGCCCTGTGTAATATTATTAATAAAAATAAAGAATACTTTCATCATTTTTAAACTTAGGGACATATGTACCTATTGTATTTGTATTACATTTTTACTTCATTATATTTTTGTCTCAGGGATATGTATCGGCAAAAAAATTTGCACAGGCATACACTGTGTGACAATAGAGCCTCTTTACTGGGACACTTGTGCCACTGGTGTTATTTCTGCCTGATGCATAAGCCAGGGCTGTTCAAAGCAAATGCGGATTCTTATCCATATGCAGTGCCCAATAATGGCCAGCAGAGGGTCAGTTGTCATTTCTGTGACTAATGAAAGTAGTAATGTCACATTCACATCACAGCTCATTATTCATTATTCCTTGTTTGCTTTCTAGATAATTTTAAGGGCCCCTTAGATGGAGACTTTCATACATTTATTATCACTAAACTGCACTAAATTCTTCGTAGTTACAAAGAGTTATTTGTTTTATATTCTTGCACTGAATGCTGCAATGGAGACTAAAAAGTGCAGAAACAATTCTATTTTCTCAATCTTCAGTTTTTATTTATATATAAAAAAATATGTCTGTGTTACATTCTGTTTTGAGCACTTCTGGCCAACCTTTATTTGCATGCTGTAATCACGCCATATTACTCATATACAAGTTACCTATCTGTCTATTCATGATGACATTGAACACAGCTGATTCATCTATCATTGACAGTTTGTGAATAATATGCACTCCCTATGACTTTCTATACACTGCACTCTCCTAAATAAATGTAAAACCAATCACTAAAATATAAGGGAAGTTTAGGCATATTAAAGTAATTTTAGTCCATTGAATCTGCAAGTGTTGATAATTCCTGAAGTTCCTGCTATAAACATAGGATATTCTTGTTATGGAGTGATGATCCAGTGCTCCTGAGTTGTCACACAGCTTCCAATATATTCAACTATGCCCATGTGTATAGCATAGTGATGGTCTGCCATTGCTACCCTCACAAAGCAAGCCCTTAGCAATGACATGACCTATTAGAAGTCATTTTGTGAGATGTCAGCATCTTTTATGATTGAGCAGATTTGACTTTACAGCTCTTTTACCCTGATTTATCCCCTTGCAGCATCAGCAGTAATGGAGTAATAATAGGGTGTGAATAATATTTCATCATTTCAGTATCTTCTCTGTGATGGTCATGTTATTGTGTGATAAGTGGGGTAATCTCTGGATTTCCTATGTTTTGTACACAGATGACGTATTGCAGTATTACATCGAGCAGCTCCAGAGCTCGGTAGAGATGACTCGCTGTGGATTCTCGCTGGCACTGGGTGCTCTGCCACGGTTCATGCTGAAGGGCAAGTTTCAGCAGGTATGATTGATGTGCGCACAACGCCAGAGGGGCCTAAGTGTCATGCCAGTACTTTCTGTCACCTCTCCTTTGTATATCTCAGTCCAATAGAAACTGTGACTCTGCACTAATTAGCTGTATGCAAATAACGTACTAGTCATATGACATATGTGTATTTCCTGCTGTCTCACCAACATATGTAAGTTGCAATATTTTACAGTCGGAAGAGCCCCGGGGTATGCTGTTATCATACAGATATTATGTAGGCCTGTGCTGCCTGTGAAATCTGTGACTGCAAAGTGAATGTCAGATCGCATGTAAAACTGAATTCTTGGAAAAAAAATATTTTATCTTTGCAGTGCTTGTTTTATCAAGGGGATGGTAAATTAGGAAATTACCTTTATTCCAACTTTGCATACATCTGGTCCCTTGCAGTCTCTTCATTTTCCTCCTGCCCACCCAGTTGCAGCTCTGATGTATATTGTAGGACCAGCATCCCTTCATTGTACAGGAGAGCCTGCCTGCTTTCCATATCAGTGGAGGAGTGCCAGGTGCTGCGGTAGTGAGACAAATTTGTTTTCTAATCTATCATCCTCTAAAAAAAAAAAGAAGCACTTAAGGGGTTGGGTGCAGCTTTTGGGCCATTAACACATATACGTTTATTTAGTGTATGTATGTGCTCATGCGTTCACGTCACATTATGCCATGTGTTGTTCCTGCACAATTTAAAGTGCATTATAGTGCATTGCTTCAATAGCCCTTTGGATGCCATGAAGAATGATAGACTCCACATCACACAGTGTATGGTATACAAAGCAATTTTTCAGGAGTAAGGAATATTTAAAATTTATGTTTGTTCTTTTTTTCCTTTACTGTATGTCCCAGAGATGCAACAGGAAGTGAGAGGACATTCCCTATAAGTTGTCACCAGAAAAGGTGTCTGATTAAATAAATGCCTGACAAATTAACTGCTCAATATGTATCTAAACCTAAGAACAAAAACCTCACATATTGCATCTTACCAGTCCTTAAATGTGGTTGGTTGCATTAGTTTTCTGTAATTCCCCTCTTAATACCTGATGGTCCCGCCAAAGTTACAACACTTAACATACTTTATCTATTGTAGTTGGAAAACAGATACAATAACACAATATGACGGTATTTAAACCACACTAAAAGGAAGCAAATAGGAGGCCAAGGCTGGGATTTACATGCACTTAGTTGGATGTAATAAGTTTTACACAATGTATTTTAGCTTGCTAATGAAGGGGGGAAAAAAGATGTCTCAGGGATATGTATCGGCAGTTCTAGTTACACACATGTAAATCTTCAGATTGTTTTGAGCTGGATGAATGTGCAGCCTTGTGTGTAATTTCAGCCGTGCTATGGATTGAAAACAGTGGAAACTCACTTGTGCTCTGTTTTGAAGGTCCTGGCAGGTCTGCGAAAGGTCACCCGCATCTCCCCCAAAGATGTCAGCTTTGCTGAAGCCAGAAGAGACGCCCTGAAGGCTATATATATGTATGTAATTTATTCTGCTTTATAATTGTATATAGTTTTCACGTTCCGCAAATATATTTTGTTGTATGGAGATTGCAGAGATATGGTTATGTGATGTGCCTGCAGGTACAATAATTCTGTCATTTAGTAAGCATTGTCTGATGACGTGTGTATGGACAATATATTACATGATGGAAGAGCACTTTCACTTCAAAAGTCAGGGGGAAAATTATTGAGAGGATTATGCAGGGTCCATTTAAAAAAATGAAAGAAATCTTGCTTATGGAAACACAGAAATCAAATAAACTGTTTAAAAGTGACCCAGCTTCTCACCCTTCCAGGAAAGGCCACTTTATGCTCCAATTTGTAAAGCTCCACATCTGGAACAAAGCTTGAGTCAACTTTTTTTTTTTAAGATCACTCACTTTTCTCAAATATTATTCAGATACATTGCAACTCATTTTCCGTCTTCTCTCCAGGGTATGTCAGAATGTGGGGGTCAGCGCTGATGGCTCACAGAACGACGTCTTGTGCAGAGACAACGTACCCCTCGTCTACAACACATTATTAGAAAGTATGAATGACTACACCACCGACAGCCGGGGGGATGTGGGAGCTTGGTAAGGGACTCTCAAATGTTGCCAGAAAGGGCTTTTCTTATTTGTATATTTAGGTACAAATTTACATGACCCACATGCGTTGGAAACTCCATATCATATATGTTTTATGTTCATAATTTTCACATCCATAAAAATGTTTGCTAATATTATCCATAGGCTAGATCAGTGTTTCTCAACCTTTTTAAACATGGGGAAACTCTTGAAATGGCTTTCAGGTCTTAAGGAACCCCTTCTATAATTACTATATTCAGAGATCACAACATATTAAAGTAGTGGTCAGTGGGAAGAATGCCTGCTACAGTTCTGATTATTGGGAAAAATGTCACCCTTACAGATAGGCAAAAACATAATTGGTGAAACTTAAACTGACCTGAGAGGTGCAAATTGTTAATTGCTCACAGAACCCCTTGCAACCTTTGGAGGAACCCTGGTTGAGAACCACTGGCTTAGATGTACACAGGTGGTTCTACTGTCCATCTTATGAATGTGTCTTTAGCCTGAAGAGCTATACACTGCGATCAGCTGGGTTCTTTTTTAGATATCTGAAGTCCATCCCCTTTCTCATAAACATTTGTATTGAGGTAGCATTTCAAATAGAATGCCAGTGTACCAGCCTAGAAAAAAGGTCTTTTCCTCATATCTTTGGACAATCACAAATAGACAAAATATATTCTTATGTACTTTTATAGTAACAGCTTCACTGGCCTCCCAGTGCCCCAGTTAGTTTTTGTGCTTACTCATATTTACACACAAGAGGGCAGCATTGCACTACTACTACTGTTCACTTATTTTACTGTTTCTTCCAATCTGGTTTTGCTGTTTCTTTCTATTCATTATCCCCACTAATCCAATGTGTCTGCTAAACCATGTATGAGCAGGTGAGAAAACTGAGCCAAAGTTTAATAATTGCTTTTATTTGATGAATCTAATTCCACCAACAGAAACCAAACACAGGGAATACATCACTTAAGTTATTTATGTTATCACTGCAGTTAGCACAGTGGGCAGAACCATGCAGATCATTCTTTTATACTCTTTCCCCAGGGTAACTGTTAACCTATAGCTTGTGGTGTACAGCACTAAGTAATTTGTGCAGCTTGTATTGAGCTGTTTCATGTTTTGTAAACCTAATCAGTGCAGGATATACACACTATGACTTCAGTGGGGAAAACATAGATAGCAAAAAGACAGAATCTCAGATATGATCTAAAGATAGGGTTTGCAAGAAAGGGCTTTTTTGTAAGATGCAACATATATATTAAATTAAAATCGTAATAAACAAATTTTGTTTTCTGTGCAGACTCCCATTTCTTTGCCATTTTTTAAATTTAAAACTGTGCACAGTAGAGCAGAAGGCATTCAAATATCTCATTCCATCACAAATTACAAATAAAGGAAGATTGATTTCTCTTTTCACAATAGTGTGTAGAGCCATGCAAAGCAGTACATTATGTCCCTTGGCTACCTGTACATCCAGAACCCCTGCTTGTACTTAGCACAGATTCAGCCCAATATTATTAGGCAACTTATTCCAAAAAGCATTTAGGGAATTATTGGGTATTATCATTTTAGTCCATGGAAACCAGGGCTAAGGTAAGGTGGGCCAGACAGCCTAAATAACATCCACTGAACCAGAGCAAAGCTTAGTATTGCTATTCATGTGAGTGAAGAGGATTATGAATGTTTTTAGCCCATTTGACTATAACCGGGTGGGCCTTATTTATTTTATTGTAAAACTGTGAAATGTTGTCACATTCTACATGAAGTGTCTGAAAAGTGAACCGCAGTCACATTCTTGGTCATCCTTTCTTAGTAGAAAAAATATAGAAAAAAAAATGAACAAAAAATTTAGTTTTGTCCATGTCGATGGAATGTTGCCCCAGGACAAATGTCTAGATGCCAGAATGCTGCAGAACTGGGTACATCGGCCCTCCGCGACATGGTGGTGGCACACCCTAGGCGTGCTGCAAGACATGAGGAGAGGAGTCACTTTGTTTACTTTAAGGCATAGTTTGTGTTCTAATTTTGGATGCGGCTTAAAAGCTAGATGGGCCCGGGACATTGTGATTACACAACCCTCTCTTTTCATAAATAGATGTCTGTTTTCTCAGTTTCCAGCTTTTCTAAGCACCCAGTCATGTCTTGTCACACACAAAAAAAAAAATTATTGGCTTTGATTGCACAAAAATGGTGGCTGTTTGTTTAACACTTCTTTTTCCAGCACTCCTGGTAAGATGGTTTGCCAGTGTTTTTACCTTATTACTGCAATTTTGAATTAATAAAATATCTGAACATTATAATGTATGTCCAGTATCATGTTTCTATCCTCTATCTTTCTGTTTCCTCTATCTTTATTTCTACATAATCTCAGAATTGGCAATGTGCAACAAACAAGAGTTTAATCCTTCTCTACTCTGTCATGTACTAAGTCAAAGGTTTTGTTTGAGATGTATATTATTTATAATGAGAATTGTGTTCCCCATTCTGTACTCCAATTCCATTGGGTAGCATTTTTCTTCAAAAGTACACTCTCTTTAATAAAGGAGTGGAGGCTTTGCAATGCTAATAAATAACATGAAGCTGTGACCACTTTAAAAACTCACTCTTTAAAATTTAAGCTGAGCTTCAGCAAAGAAGGAGATCCAATAATATGTAAAATACTTTCCTACCTTGTGCAAAGAAATTGGTATTTTTAAAGCTTTTCTTTATATAATTTTATGTCCCATCAACTTGTCAATTCTACAACCCTTGCTGTGCAGTTTCTGCGTTTTTGCGACTTATTTCTTAGAAACGCACCACTGTTAAGATGTGCGCCTATGTGGAGTAAATTAAACAAGTAAAAGTTACAAATGTAATGACAACGTACCAAAATGTTTTTTTTCCCTCTTTTGGATAATCACACCTTTTGATAAAGAAAGTGCAGTCATATTTACATGGGATGGCTACTCTGTGTTCCTGTGTTGTTCATTCTACAGTCACTGAGATATCTTGATGATTTTTTTCAGGGTGCGAGAAGCCGCTATGGGCAGCCTGATGGACGTCACTTTATTATTGGTGGGAAGCGAGCCGGACCTCATAGGAGAAGACTTGTAAGTTACATGATAACTCTGTGTGGTGACAAAGATCTGTTCCAAAGTAAAACACTGCAGCTGTGCTTAAACTATATCTTAGACCAGAACTTTATCTTCTAATGTGGTTTAGGTGTAGAAAGCACAACGTGAATCTCCCTGTTGGGGAAACATGGCTAGATTTCTCAAAGGGCTGAACATTGTCTAATTATTACCATTTAATATCTTTTGCAGCTGTCGCAGAACAATGTGTGCCATAGCCCAGCAGGCTTCTGAGAAGATTGACCGCTTCCGAGCCCATGCGGGTTCTGTTTTTCTTGGCCTCCTCCACCAAGACAACCCACCAGTGCCACACATTCCACACCGGGAAGACCTGGAACGAATATTCCCCAAGTAAAACTATTATACATTATTTCTTTTATAGAGGAGACTAAAAATAATTGTTTGTAGTGCTAGTTCAATATTCTGAAATAGATCTGGATTTGCTAATATGGGCAACATCTACTTATTATTATAAGTTAGCTTGGTGTGAATTGCACTGACAAGCATTGTCAATGTGGATCTATGTCAGAATCAATTCTCATGCTTCTGATCTGTTGCTGTACAAACAGATTTCATTTATCCTTTACATATGCAAACCAAAACTAGTGCTGATACTGGGCTTCTGCCTTCTTCCCCAGATCCGAAGCAAATACATTAAACTGGAATGCTCCATCGCAGGCCTTTCCTCATATCACGCAGCTTCTAGGGTTACCCACATACAGATATTGCGTTCTTTTGGGATTAACGGTGTCTGTTGGTGGGTTAACAGAATCAACGGTAAGAAAAATATTTCCTGATATACAATGTATGTTCCTATATCTGAACCTTCCGCTGCTGCTCACTAAAGTTATTATTATTATTATTATTATTAATAATAAATAATAACAAACAGGATTTATATAGCACCAACATATTATGCAGCACTGTACATTAAATTAAATCTAATTATGTATATATAGGGAAGTCATAGTCAAGAGAAGACTATCATAGATTAGAATAGATAGATTATAGATATAGATAGATTAGAATAGAATAGATCTAGTCTAGGATTGAAAACATTTGCCACATGATAGCAAATCATTTTAGGAAATCTATTCCAGGTTTGTTGGATCACCATGGTTCTCCTATGATAATCTATCTTCTCCAGTCCTGGAGAGCTTAAATAAATCAGTGTGTAAGCAGTATTCTGGGAGTCAAGGCAGGGTAAAGGTGTTGTATTTGTACAAGAAGAGGGGTCATTACCTACCCTGTATTTACAGGGGGGAACAGTATTGTGCATGTTCATTTGGGGGGGCCCACCTGTGTGTGTGTGTGTGTGTATGAGGCCTTAAAATAGCCAAAATGATAATGCTTCTATTACATGCAATGTCTATTGGAACCAACAATGCCATCTATACCATTATCATCTTTCCCTTGAGGCCAGGGATACGATGAGGATTATCTGCGAGCAAAGATATGTAATTGTATCACAAACCTGTTACATTCTGGATGAAATCCCAGGAAATGTTCTGACTTTTGTAGCATCCACAATGCTCTCAGTATTCTTTCTCCTTTCCCATCTTCTTTAAAGGTTAGTGCGGCGCCAAAATAACGTTTGTTTTCTTCTTTAGATGAATGAATTTCATGTCTGCCTGTGAGACGGTTGTGAACGTTGACAAATGTCTTTTGCTTATATTAAATTTCTTCCCATTTCTGAGCACCTGACTGAAAAACTCTCACAAGCCCCTTCTTGCCCGCAGGCTTCACAGTATTCAACCCACAATCAGTGTAATCAGGCTGATTATTCCGATTAGGTTACACAAGGGAACATTGTAATTGCTGTTTACATATCTGGAAAAACCATTTCACTTTGCTCGTCAGCAAACACTTAATCCCACAATTCTGTGAGTGGTGCTGACGTTGTGGCTTCGTGCAGCGTGAGACACTTTGGAACACAACAAAGCCTTTTGGTGCGGCAGTAGGGTGTGCAGAAGGCTGACAAAAAAGAAAAATTGCTGGAGTCAACCCAAAGATATCACAAATTGCCTAAATGTTTAATCCCCTTGCAAAAATGTTTCACCTTGCATAAAATATTAATAAGAAGCCATACACAAAATTACAAATCAGGTCCCCCTCAGCCTGAATTGTTGAAATTACTAATTTAATTGTTTTTATGAATTTCTGATGGAAGGTTAATTTGGAACAAATCAATGCAGTATTTTGAGGTTCATTCCCTATACCAGGCTGCAGAAATATTTTTTGCTTTGCCAAATTTGGCTTGCTATTCCTCTCTAACCCAGTTGGTTGGCTGCCCCTTTACCCCAAGAAATATAAAGACCCATTGCATGAATTGTTTTACTAACTGGGTCTGTTGGTACAGTTTTGACCAGCCCAGGTCCTCATATTTTTCTCAAAAAATTGCTATTCTGTATTCAACGCTGCACAACACCTTGCAGGAGACACCTAAAGCACTTAGTGGTCAAAGTTTGTAACTTGTGATAGGTTACATTTCCATGAAAGTATGGGGGAAAAAAAACACATTGCTCCATCCTCCAACCACCACCCTTACCTCAATACACAAAATATTCTGTAACTGGAAGGCTTAGAATTTGACCAGTATGTAGACAGGTCAGGTGGAACCTACATCTGCTTCTCTCATGTCTGCATCTCCTCCGACAAATCCCTGCTCAGATTGCGTTTACACTCCAGAATCTCAGTGAGGAATAATGGTCATCTGTGGATTACGACCATGGCAGACTAAAGTAGTAAATTGTTACCACGTGTGACCTCTTCAGCACTCACTACATCTGTGGAGAAGCGAACCCCGGAGACAAAGAAAAAACAAACTGATAACTTACAAACGGAATAGTTTATTCAATACAACGCTGGGTAACTGCACACAGGCACAATTCATACAGTATAAAACCCAGTCTTTAATAAGACATCAACCAGTGGCTCAATTGTTGGGTTTGGACCATTGCAGAGCTCTTTTGACTCCGCTGAATGACCTTTTGTGTAGTCAGAAGCAATATGTATTATATATTGTTATTTCTGCTCGGTGTTTGGATTAATCTCCAGCAAATTAAACATCACTCAAACAGGACCCAGCGCCCCATTTCCCTGAAAGGCGATCCGCCTGTGTAAATTATACCGTGCTGCTGTGTCGCCCTTTTATGTGGTGAGGATCTGCTCAGTAGCTCTGTTATTTTTTCCTCCAGTTTTACATACCACAAGGGTGAGCTGGATGGAAAGCCGAGAGCCCCAAACACAGAGGAATTCCTGCACATTCCTCTTCTTCAATAATATGAATTTATATACAGCAGAAACCAGAAAAACACAGTGTAGCTTTGTTACAGTAAAAACCTAAAAGACTCTTTCACTGCTACTGAGTGCACCACAGTGCTGCCACCATTTATAACTTACATCGACCGTACGTACGTTGAACTCAATGCAGAGCCTCGGACCTCATTTACCATACATCCGCCCTATGCTATCATCCTTCACCTCTAATTAACCCTTTCCTGTCCCTTCTTGTCCTCAATTTACTATTGATGTTCTCCTCTACCTCTTTATTGATCTGAAGACTTTTCTCCTTCTGTTCTTCCCTCTATTCCCCATCATCCTTTGACCACTGACCTCCCTTCTCCTTGCTGGTCGTTATTAATTTTTCCATATCCCAACACTTGCAAATTGCTGTTCCCGTTACCACTTACCTTTACCTTTTATACATATCTCATTGCCATATTTCTCTCTACTATACCACACCACTCTTCTTTACATTCCACTACCAAACATCTCCTTCCATGCTAACCCTCTATTGCTGACATTTGTTCTCTGTATCACATTGCTGCTGACCTCCATTCTTCATATTACACAACTGCTGACCTCCATTCTTCATTCCTCTATTCTTCACACACACTATAGATTATACTTGACATTAACATTACTGTTAACTTTTCTCTATACCATGATACCTGTCTTCTCCCTTGTGTATACCACACTACTGCTGACCTACGTTTCACACCACATTACTGTTTATTTCCCTTCTCTAAACCCCAATACCCACACTCCCCACTCCAAATACTACTGACTCTCTTCCCTACAATCCATCACACTGGTCCTTTTTCCTCACAATATCTGAAAATATTTTCTCCATCTCCACCTCTGTGGATAATTCTTATTTGTTATTTGCTGGATATTTGTGTTGCCTCCTTGAACTCTTAGCACACAATTACCAGCATGAAATGCCCCGGTAACAGACCTCCACTTTTCCCTTTACCCATTCCCTAATCCTTTTGTGATTGCCCCATGTAAAGCACAGACAAACCATGGGGCAGAACAGTGGTTAGCACTCCGGCAAGTTCTTCCTGTGTTTGCATGGGTTTTTCTTTGCGAACTTTGGTTTCCTCCCACATGCCAAACACATGCAGTTAGGCTCATTGGCTTCCCCCAAAAACTGACCTTAGAGTGTATTAAAGACATGTGACTATGGTAGAGACATTAGATTGTGAGCATCTTGGAGGGACAGCTAGTGACATGACTATGGACTTTGTACAGCTCTGCGTAATATGTCGGCGCTATAAAAAATACTGTGTAACAACAATAATAAAAAATATATCTTCACATTTTCCCTTTATTTTTGTTTGGTGGCTCATACGCTGGGTATTATATGTGCTAACTGTAATTGCTTTTTGTAATTTTGGTTATTACCAGAACCAATGACCAGACTTCTGATTAAATTGTGATTGCATTTTTTTTTTTATGTTTTTGTGTGCAGGGTTTTAGTGCCTCTCACTGACCAAATACTTTTGATATCAAAAGATTTTTTGTTGCTTCCTTCTTTGTGAACAACTCCATTCCCAGAGTGATGATGATTTTTTGCCCCCTGCACTGCTGACTCTGCAGTTCCTGGTAAATTCTTGCTATGAGGACATTATTTTCTATGTAGCTTCTAGTGTATCATTGTATCTGATGAGTTTTTCCTTAAGTCCCATTCATAATAAACACTGAGCATGTTTTCCGTCACTCAACAGACAAAGGGAGAAAAATGAAAACAGCGAATGCTTTTCTATTCCTTGTGCATATAATAAAGGTTCCTCGTCCTCTCTGGTTCCTGGCTCTGGGCACACGCTCTGAGAAGTGCAGCTGATCCTCTCGGGACGACTGCGGTGAATACCCGTGGCCCGGCGCCACGTTTAATGTACCGCTCCTCCGCTGGAATATGTCAGGACACGACTCTCCTTTCACAATCTTTCCTTAAGTGGCTTTTCATTATATTTCTGTTTTCTATAAACCGTCGTGTGATTAGCCATGTGAAACCAGCCATCACCACTGACTGCTTTTCATCTCGCTTTTCACTGAGCTATAAAAAGTCCCTGGCAGTAAGAAGCAGAGGAAAAATTGATGGGACGGTTTGGCGCAGGTACCAGAGCATAGGATATTATTACATGGCCCGAGATTTCTAGACTCCTTTTCATGCCAGGACTATGAAGTCTTCCCAGTAAGTTGTCTGAGCTAACCTCTGAAAGGTAAAACTGGGGTTACGGCTTAAATTTCACTTCTCTCTGAGGTTGGAAGACATATTAACGCTCTAATTTCTAAGTACAAATGTTCATTACACACAACAACCAATACCAACACAAGACCCAAATACACTAAAAACTAAAAATTCAGCTATATTTGTGCTAGGCTAGGTTGAGTAGGCTGAAACTGTATAGAAGCTATGTTTACTGTGGAAATTCAGACAACCATTGCCAAGTGATCTGCAGAGGATAAGAACATTTGGTTCCTTTTACTTGAAGGAATGTATGTTTTTTTTATGGTGGTTATTACAAAAAAAAAAAAAAGAAAAATTTGATATGTTTGATATAAATTTTGCATTTACTGTCTGCAGCTAACTGGTGGAGCTATAGAGTCCTCAGACTCTGCAGTCCTTATTTCTGCAATTCCTTTGTGGTAAAGAGAGTGTCATTAGACCTCCTGCTACCCAGAAAACATGGAATGAGGAAACACAGGGACACAAGGACTTATATAGACTATTAACCTCCCAACCGCTAACCCCGTACTTTTTTGTGCAAAATATATTTGCAATTGTCGATAACCCCGTACTTTTTCGTCTATATTAAAATCCCACTTACCTGGTCCCGCTGTGCTCATCCAGCGTCGGGTCCGTGTTCCAGCGTCGGGTCCGTGTTCCAGCGTCGTCCTCCAGCGTCGATCTCCCTCTCCAG
>NC_092860.1:11845320-11859020 GCF_032062135.1 Pyxicephalus adspersus | reverse complement strand
TATATTCATTATATCTACTAGACCCCTATTCGGACATATTTCTGTAAGTTACAGGTCTACAATTTAAAAAAAAAATTTCATGAAAACCTGTAACGCTTTTGGTACAGAAATCTAGACATCAGTGTAACGCCCAGGTGGTTAAAGAGAGACTGTTCTGTGATAAACTCATATTTAATTTTTGTGTCTGAAATAAAGAGATTACAGGTAATATAAACAGTTTGAAGGTCCATAAAGCAGAATCTAACCTAGTCGCTGTCTTTTTTGTTTTCGCTTCCTGTAGATGATCTTCGGCCATCTTGATTGGCCAGACCGGGCATAACGTAATTCCGACACAGATTCTCAGGATATCCTGGCAACCAAAGCTTGAGCTATGTATGCACAGCTCATCTTTTTGCCAGATACCCGGAGCAACCATGCAGGTAAAAGGGATTTTTGCAGAAGGGACATCAACTTTCTCTTTCTGCAATGATGACCGGCCTGATTTATAAATGTTAATGTCTGCCTTAACATTTATCTTGTCTAGTTAGAGATGGGAGGGATACCTAAAGGGAACTGAATCCCTTTATACTTACCTTTCCCCATTTCGTCATGGGCACTGCCATCTTCTTTCTTCTTCTCTTCCTTGTTACTATCTCTTGTCATCTCAATTGGCTGCCCAGAATGATAAAACTGCAGTTCATTCAGTCACTGCAACCGCATAGCTCGGTAAAATTTGACAGGTGAACTGCGCGATCGTGCAGGTAAGAATGCTTATTGCAGAAGGCCTGTCTAAAGCTCAGCCTGATTGCGGTTAAAAAAACTGAACGTTTAAAGTCTCTACAGACAGCGATGATGCATTTTAGAATGAGCTCTCAAGTGCTTTACCTCTGTGTAGTGTCTGTAATGTCTGTAACACAGCTGTCCAAGGGAAAAAATCATGAATGTGCATGTTTTTTTTTTATTAGATTGTTGTTGTCTATACTTTTCTGCTGGACATGACAGGGATGTTTGATTATTGAGGGAGTATGGGAGGTTCTTACACTTCTGCTACCAAACAGAAAGCAAAACTGTAACTACATAAGGGGAACATAAAATAACATTACCTCTGCATGGGAAGAGTAATTGATAGAGGGGAAGGAGGTAATGTAGTAATGTAGTGCACAGTCTGTGCTGTATGTACATAGCTTGTACTGTGTCCCTCATACTGACTTCTTCCACCTTCCTCCTGTACAGGTGCGATACTCTTCGCAGAGTCTGTTCGAATACCTCCGAGCGAGCGATACTGAAGCCATGGATGTCTTTGTCAAGACTTTGCTGCAGATCTTCAGGGACAACCAGCACAATGACCGGTATCAGAACTTTTATTATTCTAAAATATCTTAGCAGGAGACCATTCACCTAATACACTACAACTACCATCATGCAGCTTTGCTAGATGTAGATTCACCGAAGCCCCCGAGTGTCGAAGCCTTGTTTGCCTCGTCCCCTGTGTTTCTGTGCTTCTTTATGTCACATTTCCTGTCACCATCCCAGTTCTAAAAAACATATTTGTGTGTCCACTGGAAACTATTTCTTCATTTTAACTCTCAGAAGGTGTCTCCTCTGTAGCCTGATCCTTGCAGATCTGTGATCAGATCTGAGGGAAACACACACATGAATAGTCTGCCGCCTTTAGTGATATACTATAAACTCTATACTAGTGAGAGCAGAGTGAGATTAAACCTATAGCAGGCTACATGGATGCCTTATCCCAGGACATCAATTTATACTGAACACAACTGTGAGGAGTAACATTAATCATTGTACATCATTATTACTCTTCCTACCCACACTACAGGCAAATGCAGAACACTGAGGTGTGATGGGACATGTAGCAATATATGATTGATTATCACATTGTCCCTACGGAATTTCCCATTTGGTCTTTATTTAAAATGCCATCATAGCTCAGGAGGAGACTTTAGTATCTTTGGAATAAAAGCAAATTGGATTCCTTGGCGTAGGAGCAACAGAGCAGATTGAAGTGCCCTTATAGAGCTCCTGGTAACGTCTTATGGCACTTACTATTTTTATTATTATTACACTGTATTTATATAGCATCATCATAATACGCAGCCTGTACAAAGTCCATAGTCATGCCACTAGCTGTCCCTCAAGGGGGATCACAATTCAATGTCCCTACCATTGTCATTTGTCTTTATTCAGTCTAAGATCAATGTTGGAGAGAAGCCAATTAACTTAACTGCATGTTTTTGGGATGTGAGAGAAAACCGGAGTACCCGGAGGAAACCACGCAAACACAGGGAGAACATGCAAACTCCATGCAGATAGTGTCCTGACCGAGATTCGAAACTGGGACTTAGCGCTGCAAAAGGCCAGCTCACCACTGTGTCATTTTTATTTTATCTCTACAGAAGTTCTGAATTAAAACTAATTTTCAGCATATTCATTTCAGTCTTGCCTGGATTGTAGAAGGGGTAGAATCTTAGTCAGTGAGATGTATTTTTCTCCCTTTCTGTGTAGTCACCAAGAATATACCTGAACAGAATCTCTTTAACAGAGGACAGTCACTCAGTATTTTGATTTTTCACAATGCCGTGGTTTAACTGTAATCTGTGGCCCTGTGTAATTTGTGGAAAACTTACACAGGAGAACTCACTTACTGTGCGCTCACAAGATCAGAATTTTTCCACTGGGGGACAGCAATAAAAACCCAGCAGAGCTTCCAACCTTTCCACGCTACATTCAAGATTACAAAAGGAAGGTTTTTCAATATTTGTTATAAACTGATAAATCACATTTTCTGTTTTCTCTGTAGGGTCTCCATCCCTCTAATGAAGATGCTGGACCAGATGTTGGCCAATGGCTGCTTTGAGCTCTTCACACAGGAGGAAAAGTAATTATTTTATTGTATGATATGCGGGGGTTTATGTATTTTATTTATTATATATATAATATATGTAATGTATGTAGGAACAATACTGCTATGGACAAGGTTGCCCAGATGATAAATGATAGGTTGGGGATAAAATAAGAACCGGATTGCAAGTTTATTCTTCGGAGTATGCTGGAATTTGATTAGTGGCTGCAGGGGAGATCAATGACACTGATAAAAAAGGCCTCTTGTGTTCTCAGAAGCTCTTCATGTGTCCCCTTTTGGTTAAATGTGTGAAAGGCAGCAGTAGCTGGCCTTATCCAGATCACCTGCCAGAAGTCTCAGTGACAAATTCAGTGCAGTGTCACCACCTTTTATTACATGTAGATTTATAGATGATTGCATACGGTTGGGGTAATATAGACAGAGGGCTCGGCTCTCCCCAGACTGCAGTCTTTTCCTCTAATTTCCTCCTGCTAAGGGCTGGGTTCCTGTCTTCCTCCTGATATGTTATTGGCAGTCCGGGGAACGAGGCCGTGCCTGCTCTAATCTGCTCCTCATCTGGTTACATTTATCCAACAGCTTCCAGATGTTCTCAGTCGAGTGGCCCCTTGGCTGCTCCTTGTCTGAATCCATGTTGTCAAATCCTCTTAGAATCTGCACTCTCACCCCGCCATGACACCCCACCAGTCCTGAAACCCAGAAATCACTTCGTCCAAAGTGCTGTCTCTACCCTCAAATCCTATTATATCTGACATGAGCTCGATAAGGATCCTGCGCTGGATGTTGGCCATCAGCTCTCCCAGTCTGCAGCTGCCTCCGTGCTAACACTGTATACATTGCAGGGAAAGTATCCCTCCCTATAACAGGACAGGAAGAAGGCAGAGAAAAACTTTATTATTAAATCCAAAACTTGGGTTGATCAGGACCTTTGTCTGGTGTTATACTTGTCTGTGTCACCGCTCTGCATATACATCCTCTGTTTAAATGACCTTACTGGGACTGAAATTGAAGTGACATTCAAAATGTTGAGTTGTCACCAGAACAGGAACAGAAATTAATTTCTTTAATTGAAACACCTGTTCAGGTAACAACTAAAAGGAGAATTCCTCCCATTTTGGAGATATCTTCTTTCCCGTCCTGTTCTGTCTGTAGGGAAATAGAAACATTGATGGCAAAAAGGAGGCTTTTATATACTTAAAATGTTTTTGTTCTTTGGTGGGTGACATTAAACTCCCATCAGAGTTCAGGGATTTTTCTATTTATCGTTGTCCATTTTCTGAGCCCGCCAGCATCCCAGGCACAAAGGGGGCTGCTTTATTTTGTATTAGTTCTTTCATGTGATTGGCTACTTCACTAACCATCAGGAATAGGGCCAATGCTGGTGACTTACAGGAATGAAGTCAGTATTTGCATAAGATAACAGGCTGAGTTCTGGGGCCCGAAGTGCTGAAGATAACAAGTGGCTGTTACAAGTACTTTTGTCTGCAATTATCACCTGATTACCTGATACCCTGCCGATCATCCAAGGATAGGTGCCCAGCCCAGTTTATGCCATCTCTTCCTTCTATGTCATGGCTGCCTGCAGATCTTTGTGGACCATGGTGGAAGTTCAAAGGTCAGAAATGAATGAAGGCGAGTGGGGCATTCTTCGCCCCTTCCCTTCATATTCTGACCCTATATTACTGTTTAGTGAAATCTGCAGGGTTGAGGGCAAACAATGGCAATAAAAAAATCTGTCTTTAAAAAATTATTGTTTCTATTTACAGGTTATTGTGTATTTTTAATAGGCACATACATGCAAAGCTTTCATCACAAATTAGGAGTCTGTACCCAGTGGGCAGAGCCTGCAAGTAATTTCTGATGTATGGCTTCCCCCCATATACACAAATCATGCCTCACACTGAAGGATTTCAGATGCCGGACCTATTGAAAATTTAGCTTCATTTGTCCTCGTTAGTCTCCCAGAAGCCAATAGAATCTCACCTCTTGGGTCAGGTGATAGTGGGTGCAGACTGGACTCAGGTGTAATCACAGCTACCCAGACTTGTATGAGATTGTCATCATATTCCAAGGCTGATGGCAGGCTAAGGTGGGATCTGTGTGTTCATATGTTCACCCCACCCCCTCCAAAAATGTATAAAAGGGACATCCACACCACTACCTATAGGGCAAGAAAGACCCTCTCCTCCTCCCTTATTCTGGCATTAGCTAATGAGGTCCACCTGGAAATGATTACCCAGAGTTTTAATACAATAATGAGAAAAACAAGAGAAGGAACTATTTCCTGGCAGCTAATGGGCAGCTGCAGCTGAGTAAGGAAGAATAACAGCCGCGAGTACAGAACGCTTTTTATTCAGGTTGTTGTGGTTGAGGGTGGAGTCCTGCCAAGTGACTCCGCAACTTGCAGCTGGGTAAACACACATGGCTGCCATCTTGTGCCGGCCCCAGGGCTGCCATCCTATCTGGCCAGCCTAATGTTGTTTCAATAGAAGTGAAGGGAAATGTGTCAGTGATGTGGGCTTAAGCAAAGCAGAGCATGCTGGGTTTTGTAGTACATATGGGATTAGGTATTCTGGGACTAGACGGAATCTGATGGCATTAGGTATGTTGTGTTTTTTAGTACAGCCAGTGTGATCTAATAGATTAAGTTCTCATTTTCTCCTATACTTATCTGGTCATTCTCTTTTTACAGTCATCGATTCGTTGTGGAGTTGCTGTCTTTGTGTAAAACGGAGATTAAAAAATCGAAGAACATCCCGAAGCTGCGCTCCAGCATTGCTGTGTGAGTTGGTGGATTCTAAACTGATAGACAGATATGTTTTCCATTGTTTTTTTTTTTTTACTTCAGATCATTTCTCTAAAGATTTTAGCAAATAGTAAAAAAAAAAATAATCCATTATTCCATATGTAGTGTAACTTCTCGATTGTTACTGAAACATTGAAAAGCTACACAATTGACTGCTAATAAAGAGAATCTGTGACAGGTTCTCTTGAAAGTTCCCCTTCTCCACCGATATCAATAATGCACTCCTTCAACAGCCCAGATGTCTGTCGGTTCGCATATTCTACACAGCTCAATGTGTCCAGTAGAATAGATGTTATATCGTTCTTTGCCTAAACAAAAGTTCCGCTACAGTTGATTCTCCAACCACCCTCCCACCAACAACCATCAGCCAATACCAGCACTTCCAGTCATTTACAAGAACAACACAGCTCTGTCTTTTATGCTGGGGAGCACTCCTATTGGCTGACATTTGTTAAAGTCACTCCCCCTGCTATTTTAAATCAACCTGTTGGAGATAATAGGGTTTGAGTGGTTTACGATTGGGCAGATCAATAGGTGCACAGTGATTATGCCAGGTTAACAGTGAATATCAGGGAGACATCAATCCTTAATCTGGCGTAGATAGAGAAGTGTATGGCCATTGTGAACAATGTCTAAGTTGGAGTTCCCAAAGGGTTAAAGGTATATTGCACAGAGTGGCTTCTGTGTGTCCTATGACATTTGCAGAATATCTCATTGAGTGTCAATATTATATTGTTACATTGTATCTACTAATTCATTGATATGTAGATCAGAGGTGACCATTAGCTGAAAAGAAAGAACTGTGTTCAACCTCTTATTACTTCTGAGTTAGCCCCTAATTAAATCCTTCCTCACCTTCTTCCCTTAGCTTTGATATTTCTGCTATTTTGCTTTTTTTTTTACAATAATTTTTTTGTTTTCTCTTGATTTGTTAATTTTTTCTGTGTCAAATAACTAGAAAATGTGTTTTTATAAATAACTTTGCCATGCTTTGTCTCGAGAGCTTCATGTTAGTGTTATAAAGGACAACTTATACAGGTAGTCCCCGGGTTAAGGACATCTGACATACAGACAACTCCTAGATACGAACGGGGCTTCCCTGTTCCCTCGGGTGCAGGATGGAGGCTTGGAGGGGGAAGGGGGTCAGTTTGCATGACTTGCAGAAGAGATCTTTTGCCAAACACAGCTGAGACTGAGCTGTTCTGCAACTCTTGTAACTTATTAATGACCAAGGCAGTTGATTCTTTTTGCATATCAAACCACAGCTTGCTCCAGAAGTTATTAAATGTCTACGCTCCATACAGTTTTTTTTTTTTTTTGCTTTGTTTGTGATTAGCTCACAGTGAGGATTTTATACAGTAACTGACACCACGCTGCCTTATAATATGTTGTGACAAACATCTGTCCTAATTTCATTTATTAAAATAATGTACATGTCTTGACTTACATACAAATTCAACTTAAGAACAAACCTACAGTCCCTATCTTGTATGTAACCCGGGTACTACCTGTAGAATGAAATGTATATTTTATTGATGGTAAAACTGCTATCTTGGTCTATGAGGAAAATACAGATATCAGAGCTGAAGTGGTTTAAGGCTAATCCAGTTGAAGAATTTCTGGTATTGATAGATCGCGTCTCTATAGTTTTTATTGTATGTAGGGACATTACTTCGGGCAGTTGTTATACTTAAATTCTGATCCATCTCTAGAGACAAGCTCACACAGTGTTAGTTTCTATGAGGTAAATCAGTTTGTCAAATTTTCAATGTAATGGGTTAGCAATGCTGTATGGCTGATGTGCAGATTTCAGCAGGTCTTTAATATTGCCTCTGTATTGCAGGTTTTGTGGCCTGATGCAGTTTCCAGGAGCGATCCGGAAAGATGTGTTAGTCCAGCTGCTGCTCCTGTTGTGTCACTCGTTCCCTGTGGTAAGTGTGACGTACCGAGTGCATCTAGACAATTTGTATTGTTGTGCATAGAAAGAAGATACTTCCAGGATCTAATCGATGGGTCCTGCCTGCCTTATGGGAAAGGCTGCTGTACAGATATTTTATTATTTCATAAATCCCTTTACAATATAGATTGTAACAACCTGCATAGATGTCAGGACACAAAATTTATAGAACAGGGTAACCAGTCTGTCCCAATGTCAGCACTTGACCTCTGTGCTATATTAAAAAAAAAAAAAAATCATATTTCAGAACACGGCTTTGGCTACCTGCACTGCAGCTCCCATCTGATGTTTATCTTAAAATTTGCTTTGTTACTAATTTATTCGAAGTTCCACATCTTACAAAGGTAGGCAGAGCAATTGTTTGAGTGCCGTTATTATTTAATACCAGACACACAGTCATGCCCTATGGGAGGGCCTGCGCTGCGTCTCATCTCGTCCTCCCCTATTACAGTCAGAATTATTACACGATGAAGAATTCAGCAGATTGTTTTGTCATCAGCTGAGCCCCTGTAGTTGTCGGTGAGCAGTGCTGTAAAAATGACATCCAAAATCAACACAGTTTTCCAAGAAACAGCGCAAAGTCTCCCTCCCACATTTCACAGCTCTTTCCTTACATCTGCCATTGTTGTCTCTGAACCGCGCGTGACCTAAGTGTGCCGGCCCAGCCTAGTAATTACCACAGTCTCTGCAGAGTTGTATGAAGCATCAATCGGAGCTTACAGAGGCCGCCGTTCACACACTCCATACAGCAACACATTGCCCTAAAACCCAACTCAAGTTTAAACCCACTAAATACATTCCAGGTGTATCAGAATAACATGTGTGTGAGTTCAATAGAAAGCAACCACAGCCCCTTTAAGCATGCTGCGGCGAAGAAACCTCTGCACTTTGTGTAGGTGCCATGGTGTCTCTGCAGAGATCTAATATAAATTGAAACTTGTTCTAGGACTTTGTTCGTCTTTATAATCCACCTGGAATGCGTTTAGCTGATTTAAACAAAGTGAAGAATACTGGGTGCCAATGGTATCCAACACTAAGTGTGTTAGATAACTGGTCCCCCATTGGGTGCTGTGTTTTTTTTTCCAACAATTGCTATGCCTTTATAGGACAAAGTGGTGGGCAAGGTATGTGACACACCCGAAAGTGCTGATTTTAGTGTAATGACATGGGCACCTTCAATAACTCTGTCTTAAGGTTGTGTTCTCTGTTTCAGTTCCATATACCTGCAGATCAGGTGTTGTGCTCGGTGTGATTCCCATGTACTGACAGGTGACTAGCAAGTCGGGCCCTGTGCTCTGATTCAGTCCCATGTTCAGGCGGTGGGGTCCATCAGCCCTAAATACAAGCAGATCTGGACCTTTTCTTTGTGTCAGTTCGGTCCTGGATTTCTTTTCCATTTAATGGTCTGTAATGTCTTCTTTGCAGGTGAGGAAATCCACAGCCAGCGAGATGTATGAAATGTTTATCACATATGATGACATTGTGGATGCTGAAATTCTCGATGAAGTTCTGGAAGTTCTGAGTGAGACCAGCTGGTGAGTACCCCAGTGACGTCCATTTATATGATGCCAAACTGGCCATAAAGTCATTTATTATCCACACCCAACATTAAACAGGTCCAATATTTAATGAGTGTCCAATGTGGAAGTCCAGACCTTTTATTTTATTGTATTTTTTTTAGGAGCTGGAATCTCTATTGAGTTCTTATAGGCAATTGAATGTCTTAGCGATATCTCTTCCCTGTCAGGATAGGAGGTAATGAGGAATATTTGCAATAGACACAAAATGGGTCTGATTTAATAAAGATCTCCATGGCTGGGGAGGATACACCTTCATCACTGACGCCCGGTAAGCCAGCAAACTTGGAATGCATTTGCCATTTGTTAACAAATGTTTTCAATCCTGGACCAGATCTATTCCAGGTTTGCTGGATCACCCAACTTCACTGATGAAAGTGTATTCTCTCCAGCCTTGGAGAGCTTTAATAATCCAGGCTCATGGTTCCTTTGCCACTTGTAGCATGAGTGGTTGTGACACACAGGGCCGTGGCCTCCTCCAACATTCAGTGACCCTTTACCAGCTAAGCAGACTTCAGATCAGTACCGGATCCACACACATCATGGAATGGGCCCCTTAATGGCAAGCAGCGGCTGGAATCTGTTACCCGTGTAGTGTTTGTTTTCATCCAGGGTCGGGGTGGGGTTCAGGCACTGGATGGGCTCGGTAGTTTCAGGTTCATCTGGCGTGAACTTACACCGGTAGTATAAACACAACGCGGTCTCGTGTAATCCCTGAGATTTTCCTTGGATAAGAGCATTGCCCGGAGGAATTTAGCGCTTCTGGAAAGCGTGATTGAAGGATTTCGGGGAGGTTATTAAAAACGTGTTGGAATTCCAGAAGCCCTTTGAAGCCTGCGGCTCGGGGAATGAAAGTAACGGCCAGAAAGCAGCCGATGTGTCAGACTGCAGATAACATCACACACCATCAATCTCATCCCTCAAGATCTCCCAGACACTGCTCAGCCAGTCAACCTTCCAGCTAGTCACCTGACAGCTGTACAAGCCAACCAATCCAACGTGCCTGTGCTGCTTTGCCATGTTATTTGTGAACAGCATTTTGGGGGTACTTCCCTCTGACTGGGAATACTGAACTCTAATTAGTTGCCAGGTTTGCTGTGTTTTGTACATCAATAAAGAACACAGCCCATCAATTCATATTAGAGGTCCACATGGGAGGGCCAAGTCATAATAATGCCCACTGCTTGGCCCATCTAAGAGGACCTACAAATATGCCTTGATATATGACAGAGGCCAGTCTTTGGTAGTTCATAGTAGCTGGGTCCCCCATGCTGGCTCTTATTTTGAAAATGCTAGTTGTTAGGCTGCATTGCAACTCCTGAGGCTTCAGTACCTCAAATCTTTTATCTCCGACTTCTTGTGCTGTCGCAGCTTGAGCTCCAGGCAACACGAATTTTCTCAAGGAGATCAGCAGTGATGGCTCCCATATGACGAGGTTCATTCCATAGAAGTTTTTTTATTAATATGTATTATCGTTTTTAATAAAACATGGAAGGGTTAGAACCCCTGGTCAGGCTGTTATTGTTTTCTTTGTCCATACAGAGGAGATTTTATATCTCCGGGATAGAAAGTGAGGGGAAGTCTTTCAATGGGGACATCTGTTCTAATGGCAATGGATTTTCCCTCATTTTGATTAGTTGTATATTTGTGTAAATCTGTGTTCTCTGCCTTCTGAACGTGCTGCTTGTGTTGTGGGCCGGCTGTACCTCCTCCATGCAGTTGGGTCAGTGGCCCTTTCAGAAGGTAGAGGAGCTCTTTTTTATTGCCTGGGATGTGGAAGACTTTAAGACTATGAGGATTTACATGCTCAGAACTAACGCCATGTCTGATTTTCCACAGGGAAGCTGATTTGGCCAGTGTGAGAGAGAAGCGCAATCATCTCTGCGATTTGATGAAAGTGCCAAAGCCATCTATAGTCCCCAAGGTAAGCTGCACCACACAGAGGGCATGAAGCACTTTACCCGGTGGGTTCTGGTCTAAAAAGTAGGGGATGATGTGCGACTTCACCACTACACACCGACAGGATCAAGAATAAATGTTTTATTCTTATGATTTAATGTAAAGAAATAGGGGAACCCAAAGCAGCCAATCAAATTCTTACAGGGCAATGCTTTTTTCTGATTGGTTGTTTTCTGCCTCCTGTCCGTAAACCCTGCTAGCAGCTTTGCGTTATCCCTGTACATGGACTGTTATTTGTTTTACTTAAAAATCAGCTAGTTAGATTCTGAGACATACAAAAGTAAGAATTGTTCTTTAAAGTTTATAGGACACATGAAGTGATGTCGTGCTGGGACACCCCATAGGCTTCAGTCACTGGCCCTGCTATTCTTCCATAGATAATAGAAATAGATGAGCTGTGGTTGGTCCCCCTATATAATCCAGACACTCGCTGGCTCATCAGATTTACCTGTTTGGTACATTGGGGTCTCCTGAGGTTACTCCTTGTATCCTATGTATAGGGGAGGATAGAGTGGTGGGCAGAAGGGGGTCAGTCTCTTGCCACAAAAGAATGCAGGGGGTAATCTGTATGGTTGGCTATATGATATTCATATATTAGTAAATGTATTCCAGATGTGGAGTCAGTGAATGCTTGTTCCTATCTGTGAAGAACGGGAGAAATTTATTAGTGTAACCCCCACAGTCCCAGTCACCCGATACATCTTAGCGTGAATAAGCAGAACCGTGCCGGCAGCACACAGGGCCGTGTTAGCACGATGTCCTCTTAGCCTTTCACACACACACTCGTGCTTCATGCAGCATACGGTCAATCTGCACCATTAGATCACGTACACAGTGTGGGTAGTCACTGTTTTATGGAAGTTGGGGCACAGCTTGTATAAAGAAGACTTAAGCAGCGCCATATTATTCATTTAACAAAACTGCTGCAAGGGGAAAAGCTTTGTATTAAACACACAACCAATCAGATCCTAGTGACCAGGGGTAGTTAACACGTGATTGGCTGTAGCGGGTCTCCAGAGTTTGGGATTAGTCATGTATTCTTTTTTTGCTTTTCTGTAATGTTGATGGTGAAGTCGCTGATTGGGTTGGAATGAGTCAGCTGGGAACAATTCATCTCAAGGCAGGGAGGTCGGTACATGGTCACGTTTTTAACCACATTTTGCTTGCTGTCTGGTTAAGTTCTGTATGTGATATCTTTTTATGGAATTGTGTTTATTTCAAAATAGAGAGAGTCACCAGCACTCCAGAAATGTTTCCCTATTTACTGATGCACATAAATCAAGCTGACATTTTTTAACCTCATTTTGGTCACAATGTTGCTTGAAAAAAAGAACCCTGCAACCTCCTGAACTTTCAGCCTGATGTACATGGTGTCATTATTTTATCATAATGAATCATTTTGGAAAGCTGGTGGCTTTGTACTTTGATATACAGATGGCATCATTCATTATCACTACCAGCATGCCAATGATTATAGGTCATTGCTGTATGGAGAGCAGGAATTATAATCATTTTTCAGGAAAACTTTTAGTGGTTTTACCGCTTTTTAAAGTCCAAGCAGCACTCTGCTACCTGGACATTTATCAGGGCTCTACAGCCACCAGTAAAAGGAAAAATTCAATAAATAGAAACCCTGTTTGGCCCCTTTATCACTCTTTTTCTATCTATCTATCTATCTATCTATCTATCTATCTATCTATCTCTCTATCTATCTATCTATCTATCTATCTATCTATCTATCTATCTATCTCTCTATCTATCTATCATGCTTGTGATCAGACATTTAGGGGCTTCTTATTTAGTCTAGTGGGCTGCAAGAGAACTTTCCCATGCAGGGCACAGTCAGTGTCTAGCTTCTCTTGACCCCCATATACCTTACCAGCAAGAACGGCTTTACTGGTGTGCTGTCGTCACTGATTTCAGTGCTGGCTGCAGAGAAGGGTGCTGTGGTAAGGCAAAGTATAGGGGGCTTTGCCCTGCACTGTAAAGGACATGTTGTCCATTTCAGATACTGAAAGGAAAACTAGCTGCAGTAAAAGGTGAGAAGATGAACGGTGGGGTCTGTTTGGCTGTAGGTATTGATTGCAATGTCCTGTGTGACCCCTGGCAAGGCGTGAATGATGTATGGTATTGGCCTAACTAGTTGCTGTAATGGTCGGCTGCTTTTGGTGTCTTCCAGGCAAAGGAAATTTGTCTTGTATATATTGTGAGTATAAGCCTGGCACAAGAACATTGTTTAGGACTGCAGTATATAAATTGTATACTGCTCCTATTTACATACATGTTGTTGTATGTTCCCTAGAATCAGTGAGAGAAGTATGAGATGAGACTGATTGATTGCTAAGGGTCATACAGGCAGGTCCTCCTTAACCACCTAGCCGTTAAGCCCGACCTTGGTACGGGCAAAAAAAAATGGCTAGGATGGTTAACCCTGTAATTTTGTCACATCCTTACCTCCATGGTCCCGCTGTGCACATCCAGCGTCGTTTTCCAGCGTTCTATTCCAGCGTCGTCCTCCGTCCATCGTCGTCCGTCGATCTCCCT
>NC_092860.1:11839923-11844492 GCF_032062135.1 Pyxicephalus adspersus | reverse complement strand
GTGTAACGCTCAGGTGGTTAAGAGCTTTGTAATTGTTTTGTCATTTTATTGTTCTGAAAATCAAATCTTTTCCTTCATACAGGTCTCTCAGCCTCGATAAGACTCCTCAGCCCAAACTACCCCAGGCACCTGTTAAGAGTTGGAGCCCAACCAGTGTGTCATATCAGTTTTAGTCAGCAGGTGGCGCTTTGTTCATTATGTTGGGGTTTGTAATAATGTCAATTTTAAAATAAAATCTTGCTTGTTGTACAGTTACCTGCAGAGAATTACCACAACCTGCAGCGTGTGTGTTATTGTCGCCACATTGTAGATCCAGATCTGCTGACTAGACGTGATGTTTATTTACTAAGCTATTACTGATGCTTTAGCTACAGTCACAGCAAGGTGACCATTGTACCCCTGCAGCCACCCAGAATGGGGTGACTTGTCCTTTGCAGTCACTGTGATGCAAGATGGAGAAGGTTGCATTATCTGCTGTACACAGGTACAGAACAACAGCTACACTTTACTGCTCAAACGACAAATAAAGGCTGCAAGATGAAAATCCTAAAAAAAATGCATTGTGTAAAAAGTCATTTATTTATTAAAAAATAATTGTACGGCTAAAAAAAAGTTTAAAAATAAATTGATATTACATGAGAATTTGTTGTGTTAGTCCCTTCTCCATCTCCCTGACACTGAAGGACGGCAGAGATCGCTCATCATAGCGCATTCCATGTCTCAGCATGTCCACATCTGCCCTGGTGAGAACATTTCCCATCCTGTCACCAAATAAAAGAAAATGTTACAATAGGAGATGACAACATTCACGCTCTTTGTGTGAATATAATACAGCACACAGGATACACCTCTGCTTACTGTACACAGAGATGTAAAGGATGTGTTATCCTGGACAAACGTTGTATTATATGTCAGGACAGACAGGTCCTCTTAACATGCACCAAGCAGGGAATCTCCTATCCCGCTGGGTTGAGCTATGGTGGGGTTGATGGTAAATTAGCACTACGGATGGATCCGAACAGAGCAATGGCTCACTATCAGCACCGGTTGGGGGGTGGCATTGCAGGTTGGCACATATAGGAGGACCTGTCTGTCCTCCCATTTGATACAATGAACTGAATGTGTTATCCTGGACAAACATCTGTGTTTCAAAAGTTTAAAATGCAGATATCAGAAATGTGTTCAGGTACAAAACTTCATTCCTAAAGAACAACTCCACTTAACTTATCCAGTACTAAACTTATCCAACCCAGCTCTTATTCGTCATGAACTACCCTTACCCCTTCCAGTGGCAGGGGGGGCAGTTTAGCTCCTGCCATGTAGTACTATGTTTGTCTAGGATAGGGGTTGGGGGACAGTGTTGCGGGTTGATGTGGATATATTTAGCAAAGGTGGCACAGGTTACCTTAGGAAAAGTGGGGACTGTTGGTGCAGATTTGATTGAGAGGAGGTGGTGGCCCAGGTTAGTTCAAGAGGGGTGAAGGGGTGTTAGGATGGATTAGTTCCTGAGGGGTAGGGGATGCTAGTACAGATACAATTTACAGGAGGAACAGGGGTTATTAGTGCAAGTAAACAGGGGAGGTAAGGAAAGTTGATGCACCTTAGTGGGGCTCTGGGTGGGCATGTTAGTACCGGGTTAGCTTAGGAGGTCATGGTGCAGCTGTAGTATATTTCAGGGTGGGTGCTACCACCACAAGGAGGTCAGCTTCACACCTTTGTATTGCAATACACCATGCATGCTTTGCAGTGTCTTTCATTTTAAAGCCTTCCAGCATACTAAAACAAGGCATTGCAATTGATTCCTATTAGTGTCAGTAACTCATTCTATATAAGTTGGTGACCTCCCTAAAACATTTAAGTGATTCATCTCAGTGTCCTCCAATGTGCTGGGAAATAAGTAAAATGCTGTTCTGTACCTGTGCCCAGTCCTCAGTTAAAGTGATAATAATCCACTCCTTCCTTCAGGTTCAGAGATTGCAGATTCTCCTCTAACCCTCCTCCAGTCAGATCCTGCAACAGAGGAGAAGCAAAGGTGGGATTATTCCAACAATAGGGCCCAACGTGTGTCTGGTGAGACTGTCCCAGAGACACAATCAGATTCTGCTATGTTATGCTGGAAAGTAAATGGCACAATCTGATTGGTGGGTGAGATGCAGTACAGAATTCATTTCACATGTAATAAAAGATAAAGCCCAGCCAGGAAGTAAGGAAAGTCTGTGGAGTGGGAAATAGAATGAAATTAATATGGTGGAGGAACAGAGTTGGAGCACAGACAGCACAAAAACATATTGGGGGGGGGTTTATTGGAAGTTTTTAATTGTATACATATTTGTAAGTAAGTTTGTGTATATGTTTATTATGTTTGTGTGTATATTTGATATAGGTATGTATTTGTATCCGTGTGTGTGGATGAAGGTTTGTATGTGTGTTTAGGTGTGTGTATGGTATTTGTGTTATTTGGTTTGTGTAAATATTCACTTGAGTCATCCAATCACGTACAGATGAAGGGCAATTTCTTTTCACATAATTAGATAATTAAAGTGAATCATCACACAGTTCATTAGGGAATCAACTTCAGTGTCCCAGTGAATGGTGTGATTGGTTGTTTGTAAAACCATATACGTATTTTCACCCATTTATTACCAGATGTGAATCCCTGGAGACATTTACTTGTATCTGCCGCGATCCCTCACCAACATTCCCCGTATTTGTAACCTACACATTATCACATGTATGAGCGGCAGTGTGCTGGATCTGTGATTGATATCTGTGGTGTCTGTATGGAGGAATATCATCCCTGACTCTGTGTGTCCCGGCTACTGGCACCGGTGCTCCCTGCACTTCTCATGTTGTTTTAACAACTTGTAGAAACTTTTACAAGTGTTTCCTTGTCCCTTCCCCCAACCCATAAAAACATGAAAAGCGACACCTGCACCCGGCACTCCACTCTGATCCCTCCACCATTAAGAGGTGAGCGCTCCGCTCTGCTCCCCAATCCCCCGGCTCCCTTTCTTCTCGTGTTCACAGCATCTGGGGGAAACATTGATGAAAGGGTCACCGCTAATGACGGGATTTCTGGACTCACCCACTGGATGAGGTTACTTATCAAAGGGGCCGATTGCCTTGCTGTAAGGTATTACTGTACATGAAGGGGGCTGGGGGGTATAAAAGTGCCCCCCTCTGCTTTTGTGTTCGGGTCCTTTAAATACCAAAAACAGCCCAACATGAATAAAGAATCGAAAAATCATTTCTTTTTAAATCCACTAAAATCCACAATGTTAAGTAGAAATCAGTGGCGAGCAGGTTAACCCAGGAGTTCCTCCTCCTCCCCGCATGTGTTTCTGATCAGACTAAAACCTGTAAAGTGTTTAGAAGCTGCTACATCAATGTGACCACATGACAGAAGCGTGTGCGAGGCGGGCGGCTCTCCTATCTGACATTCCAACCTAATTACACTTCGCTCTTCTCCACATCAAAGAGCAGGGCGGCCTTTCCACATGGTGTCAGATGTGGCCACCAAATAAAAGCAGAGAAACAACATCAATGCATCAAGGAAAGGTCTAATGGTTGGGGCAGAACCCCCCTTTAATGTGGCTTCTACAATCCCTTTCCTAAGTCGGAGATCTCCCAATAAACGCCCAGCGGAGAAGTTCTTTGTTCTGCTCAATCTCAAGAAAAACACAATTCCCGCTTTCCAAAGAATTTCTACTTTATGAAAGCAGCGGGTGGCCGGCCACATCCATCTGCGATATTAAAGCCGCCACAGTCACTGTTTTTGTGTCTTGATGAAAAACAATATTTGTACAGCAATGGAGGTAAATCAAATCTGTGTGTGTGTGTGGGGGGGGGGGGGGGGGGGTAATAATGGGGTACACAGTCCTCGTCTGCCTCAGTCTCCACTTAAAACCCCTTAATACTGAGCAATAATGTACAGAGCTTGGAAACATCTCACCCCAGACTCCTCATACCTGCCATATACAAAGCATTGGGGTATACAGCCCCCTCCGGTTCTAGTCTCCTAAAGTACCCCCATATACAGAATAATGGGGTACATAACCTCCCCCCCTTTCTCTTCACAAAACGTCATCTACAGAATAATGTATTTACTGCACCCTCCTGCCACTATCTCTTCACAGAAGTTTTGTACATAGCCTCCTGCTGCCCTATATACAGAATAATGGGGTATCCAGCTCCCTTCTGCATGGTCTCTTCTCAGAACCCCCATACACAGAATAATGGGGTATACTGCCTCTTCTACACCATATATACATATATATATATAATAAGTTACACAGTCCCTCTTTCTGCCCCAGTTTTTCCACAGAACCAGTATACACAATATTGGGGGGCACAGTCTCTTGCTGCTCCAGTGTCCCCATAAAACGCCCTATACAAAATAATCAGGTATAAAGTCCCCTCTGGCCCAAGTCTACTTTAAAAACATAAACCCATAAATTAGAAAATATGATACACAGCCAATGGTGTACACAGCTTCTCATGTACCCCCATATACAGAATAATGGGGTACACAGCTTTTCATGGACCCCATATACAGAATAATGGGGTACA
>NC_092860.1:11766783-11839621 GCF_032062135.1 Pyxicephalus adspersus | reverse complement strand
AAACAAAAAAAAAAACAGAAGTCGGGTTATACATGAAAATGAATAAATTATAATATTTCGGGGCTAATTACAGCTGAAGACATCAGGTAGGTCATCAGGTAGGTGACCCTATGTGTGAGCAGAGCCCATAATTACATGTAATCATACCAATATAACATTGCACACATGGGACATGATGAGGGTTCAGAGTCCAGGTCAACACTTTCTGGGTCCATATTCAATTCAGTCATGTGACTAGCTCAGTGAATGGGCATCGAGTCACATGACCACAGTATTAAATGCTGCTCTTGGGGTGAAGCTGGCACGTGACAATCGTAAGGTCATGGAGAGATAGAAGCGTGGTAAGCGGAGCCTTTAGTAAGAGCGTCCTTGTGGGCCCCGATAAGACAGCTTTGTGTAGAAGTGGAAGATAACAGACGGGGCCTGGATACCATCACCCGCACCACTGCTGGTATTCCAGTGCCCCCTCCACCTACACTATGGCTGTACAGAAAGTTCTCCATGCAGGCTGATGGTTATATTTATCCCAGGGAGGTGCAGATGGCACCAGCAAAGCTGCAGCCATGACAGTTCAACGCTTTGAGCCTCCAGCAAGTGACCCCCCCGCTCTATTCTGATATATAGGCAGGTTACAGATCTGGGGTATGGAAATTATTTCTATTTATCTGGAGTTCTGCTTTAAGCTGACTATAAAAAATGAGAATGCTCTCACCTCAGACTCCTCGTGTGTGTAGAATCCCTTGCAAATTTTTTTGGAATCGACATCGCAGAATGAGACAACCTGCAACACAAACAATAAGCCGTCAGTCACCATCGGCGGAGTTCCTCTACCTTACTGATCATGTGGTAAAAATGAAGATTAAAAGAAATCCAGTTACAGAATAAAAAATGACAATGACCTAATAAAAGTTAAACAGAAACTTTGGTTGCAACATTCATCTTCTATCTGCAGCTACCCCCTGCAGTACTTCTTCATTGCCACTAGATGTCCTCGGTCTTCCAAGTTTATGCTCCTTGTCAGGACATGAAATCGATTGGCTCTGTGCTGCTTCCCATTCCCCCAGTGTAAACTCCACTGTACGGGAACTTCAAGAAACTGACACCCAATCACATTCAAGTACACCGTTAGCATTTGGAAAATACGCTGAATTTAATAAAACTGAACTCCAGGCAGATATAAAGGACGCAAATTCCTGCAGCTCTGCAATCCTTCTGACAGCATTAAATAAATCTTACAAATATAGGCAGTGTATGTACCTGAAAGTGAGCAGGGCTGGAGTGTTAGATCTGAAGCAGCACAAAAAGCAAATCAGTTGATATACTGATAAGAAGCATGCTGAAAGAAGAAGAGAGAATATCTGATCAATGTGCTGCTCCTCATTAACCTGCCCAATCACAAGCAGGGGGCGGGTCCAGGACTACCTAGGCTAAGGGGAAGTCTGTGGTATGATGCTGGCAACCAGACTGAGGACATCTAGTGGCACAAAGAAGTATTGCAGGGAAAATTTTGTACTAAAGTTAACTTTTGTAGCAAAAGCCTATTTTGTTATTTGAGTTTTTCTTTGTTATACAGAATTTGTGTCTTTTATATCTGCCTGGAGTTCAGCTTTAATCTTTCCTCTGTGTCTGTGATCTTTTATGCTTTTGTTTAGACAACAGACGTTAACCCTTTGGGGGATGGCTTTTAGGTCGCAGAAAAACAAACATTCATTAGAGCTCCGTACACAGCGGGCCCGGCACTGACTACGTGTCCCTGGGTGATGTGCACCGGCGCGCGCTGCTAAGCAAATCCGACTCACAAAAGAAAAACACAAACAGAGCCGAGCCAGGCGCTGTATTCTGCCACGAGGGCTGCTGTGACGTGTAAACAGTAACATGTAAACCCTGCATCTCATTTCACAATGATTGTTTAATGTGCGCTGCAGACATGTGCTAGAACAATAATCAAACAACACAGAGACCACCCAGCCTGAGGTAAGATTGGGGGGCCCTGGGGCCCAGTGTTTTTGTATAAGTGTACACCAGAGGCGCGATATACAATGGCGGCAGGCGGCGCAGCTACTGGAATATCTGATAACAGCGATCGGCCAGAACATGAGCCCCCCCATGTGACACCATGGATGAACTGGTGACAACAGCCCCTGACCTGTAGGTGGAGCAAGTGAGCAGCCCATTCTGCACGATGAGTTGGAAGGATCTAAGCGACTCCGGCAAGGGCCAAATCCTGACAGCTGGATGATGAGTCAGAACATTTCCATTGCTCTGCCTATCAGCCCAACAAGAAACTGAGGTCACATGACAGCATGACAACTCTTCTGCTAATCACCAGGCGGTTGTCAGCTTGCACCAAGAATGACCTTTAGTGGCAGGACCTCAGATAATAATAACTTCATGAAAATAATGTGCTGCATACAGTCAGACCTGATGGTCAAACATCCCCATAAATGGATTTGGGATTTACATACAATTTACCCCCCATGGACTCCGTGGGCTCGGTAGACAGCACTTTAATTCATAAATGATTCACTATAAATTCTGAGTGAATAAGTGAAGTGCCGGCTGAATGATATTTCACCTCTTCTGTTTTGCCCATTAGAAATGGAGTCATCGCAGTGTGATTCGGGTTCAGTGCTGTGTGAGCTGCCAGGGAGTTCCCAGTACGAGGAGGATTAATGGAGGCGAACGAGGAGCGAGGGGCAGCGATGGCGTACGGATGGGGCTGTCCGGTTTCCAGGCCTCGAAGTATCCCCGGCACAGAATCTTTCATGGTAATTCAGTTCCCTTCTGTATCCCCCGGGGACTCCTCCGCAGATTCTACAACCGTGCAACCCGGAGCAGGTGTGAAGGAAGGCCGGGCCGGGCCGGGCCTGTAAAACCCATCGCATGGACGGCGTTGTCATGGGAAAGCGACAATCACAGTCTAGAAGATGAGCGATGCTGACCTCATGTAAGTTATTTCTCACCTGACGCACATTGTGCAGATTCCAGCACTCCTGTTTCTACCATTTCCTGGGGAGAGACGGATTCTTGGATTTAATATCATGGCTGGGAGCCAGGACCGGAGAAGCTGCAATTCAAGGAATACGCAATATTTTAACACTGTGAGGGCTGTGCAACCTGCCACTTCAGCACAACTCCGGTGTTCACATTCTTACAGGAGTAGCAGGCAAAGAGATAACCTTGTTGGTCTTCTGCTGTTCTTTACCTGTCCAATCCCAAGCAGAGGGAGGGGCAGTGACCAGGCTGTGTTACACAACTGAAGCAAAGAAAAATCAGGTCACCAGGACAGCAGTGCTATCAGAACTTTATAAATCTCAGGACAGGATGGGCTGTCATGCTGCGTCAATGTACGGTGTCGGTATTGCGGCCCATATACACGCACAGATATTTCTATTCCTCCTATTGACCCCAAGCACTTCTGATGTCAATCAGTTTTCCCAGTTTTCATCTTCAGGGTGAGGATTTTACAGCCCAAATTGTGCAGTATTTAGTAAATGGCTGACATCAAGGCTGGGATTATGGGGAGCGAAATGAGCCCAGAACCCCAATCTTCCCCAGGGCCCCAATTCATAAAATAGTATTGGGTGCAAGGAGCTGGAATGTTGCACATGTGGGGCCCCACTTTATATAAACCATCTCCGCTCTCTCCTGTCCGTATCTGGGGGGGTGAGGCGGCCGCCCTCTCGCCGGTAGCATTTGGTTTCCATCTCTGGCCGTTGTAATATTTTTGTTAATATTGTGAAATTTTGGGGTCTGTTCAGCCTCAATCTCTCGGAAATGTTAACAGGAACATCACTTCACCAATGTTATAACTACACGAGGATGTTTTGTTATAACTTAGCAACACAAAGCGGTGCAGCGCCGAGGTGCCATCTAAAGAGACGTCCTCCAGCTGGAATGGCGCTCACCTATATAACGGCAAGACGTGATGGGATTATGTGCAGCTGTTCTGCAGCTGTGTGATCTGCACCAGATTAGAGATGACATAACCGCTGCACCTATCGCATCTCTACGCAGCGTCAGACGTTAACCCTTCCCTCCATAGTACAAGAGACCGATATGGAACAAAATGGAGGCCTTGCCCCTGATAATGGATGCGAATGGGGCCTTTGCCCCAGACCCCGAATTGTGAATTGCCCGATTCAGGCGCAGGAGGAAGAAAATATCAAGCTGGAAGTTTTAACTCCAACCTTTGTGAAACGCGATTAATATTGCAGTCTCTGAGCTTTAAACGTGAGGAAAAGGTCAGCGGGAGGGCAGGGCCAAATGATGGGGGGGGGGGCAGAGGGGGTAATTAGAAGCAGACAGGTCTAGGAATGGGGGAAGACACCCGATGACACCCATGCATCATGTATAGGAAGAAATGTGTTATGAATGGGGGGGGCAATAGGATGACAAATAGGAATGATAACAGGCATGAAACAGGGAGGGCGAGAAAGGGAGAATGGGAATTATTATAAAACATGATTTATATAGCGCCAACATATTACGCAGCGCTGTACATTAAATAGGGATTGCAAATGACAGACTAATACAGACAGTGATATAGGAGGAGAGGACCCTGCCCCAAGAGCTTACAATCTAGTAAGGATGAGTAAGTAATATGAAAGATGAGAGGTATGAGGGGGTATGGGCAAAAGACAGATAAAGGGGGAGAGAGGGGCAACAAGGTGGGGGTAGATAAAGGGGAAGCGGGGGCAATGGGGAAGAGGTGGGAATTGGGAAAATAAAAGGCAGGAGGAGAGCAATGAAAAGGAAAAGAAAGAAGAAAGGGAGGAATGGGGCATGGGGAGAGGGGAGAATAGGAAGCAGAATAAGGGGGATAGATAAAAGCAAGGGGAGAATGGGGAGGGGACAGAGATGGGGGGCAGGGAAAGGATAGACGTAGGGGGTAATGAAAAAGGGACAGAAAATGATAAAGAGAGGGGAGAGAGAAAGAAAGGGAAGTATAGGGGAATAGAAAGACAGAGGGGTATAGAAAGGTAGACAGAAGGAGTAAATGGGGAAAAAACAGAGGGAGAGGGATGGGGAAGGGCGAGAGTAATTTATGGGGGGTAATAGGGAGAAGACGGAGGCTGGGGGGGGAGGAATGACACCAATGCCATAAATATACCCTGAACCTTAAAACCAATCTGAATTTTTGGGGGGCTGAGTCAGAAGGTAAATGATAAAGCATTGGGGGAGGGGGATACAATAGAAAGCAAGAATTATTATTATTTTTAAACAGTATTTTCATGGCGCCAACTTATTACACAGCACTGTACATGAAATAATGGGAATAAAGGAGAGAAGGATAAATATGACATCACAGAAGGGGCAGATAGTACGAGTACAGTTGGTTTTGATGAATCACCTCTGACATAATGACTGCACTGAATGCTGATTATTACACGGATATTGGTGTGTTGCAGCCCCAAAAAGAAAACTGCTCAGCAATCCCATCATTACTGAATTTTCACACCTGAGTTCAGTACTGCGACACGGTATGTGTGTGGTCCGGCAGCTGAAGATACAATTATTTCCACATGTCGCTTATTTGTTATTGTAATAAAGGAATGATGAGTGTAATCTCCCATCACCATCATGTCTGCACATCTGGCCAGATCTTCTCTTATATAATCTTCTCATCAGGTGGGGTGACCCCTTACTGCCCATAGTCATAACACCCATACCTTATATTCACCATGGGCGGTCAGAGGAACTACAAGTCCAACAATGGCTGGCAGGAGAGGAATGGAGGTGGTCATGTACATACTTGGTGCCATGATTAACAGATACTTCACATCTACAAATCTGTTTTCCTGGCTCTGAATTTTGGGACAGTGTCTGGGCTAAGCAAAGAATTATTCTGCAGTGGTCCAATCAGAAACAGGCTTGCCAACCAGAGTTCGTTCAGCACATAAAATGGCCACTGCCATGCTAAGAACTCACAGGTAACACCTTAACACATTTTTACTGGACAATACTTTAGTATACAATATTACAGATTAATGTCCTGCCAAAGAGTCAGGGACTTAAACATAATTGGGACAAACATGGTTCTGTACATGAAATTGGGTCAGACTAGATGGCCTACTTTGCCTATTTCTGCTTTTCTATGTTTCTGTCTCCAGGTGACCCCCGGGAATCTCTCCCGAGTTCGGGGTTATTAATGGGGCTGAATGCATCTTGCTAGAACACCAGAAATCAGAGTGATACATCGCCACAGCAGGTGGGCGGAGCTGAGAACTCATAGGGATTTCCTGATTGGAGTATCTGAGTAACAGAAGAGAAGAGTGACAGGCGGACATGCTGACCTTTAGCGCCCACCAATATTTACTAATCATCTACAGGTAAATGCAGCTTTTAAATATTATGATGCTGCAGCCATTTTCTGGAATTATATATATCACAGTTTTTTCTCTATTTTCCAGAAAGATTACATTGAGCAGAGATGTAGGACAGGAGGGGTGCAGAGATAAAATCTTTGTTTGGGGGAGGGGGGTTATATATACCGACGCACTGACAACCTGGGAAATTGGTGATGGGCGATCTCTCAGGAGGCCGCAGCTTGTGAACGCCGAGGAAGTTACGATGATGCTGCTTCAGCTGATTCTGCTTTCTAGCCGCGGGGTAAATAGTAAAACACGCTGTCACTAAAGGAAAACATATGAGCATCAATATCTGCTGAAGGGGAATCACTGGAGCTCCGGCTACAGAGTAATAAGATGGAACAATATTTCATCTCCAGGAAGATTGCAGGATATGCAGAAGGGTCACCAGTATTTGGCCAGATTGGGCCATGGTCTCCTGTCTATGGAAGGGCCCCTATTGGCTGATTGGGTTAGCCAGGGAACCTTTACCAATTGCGGTTTTATGTCCCGATCCAGGATTGTCCACCAATTCCATTTAGTTAGTTGTAACTGATTACAATGCAACACAGAGAGCTAACTTAACGGCACTCTAACAGGGTGGATGGGGTTGGACAGTGACAACCAATCCTGCTGGCTGCAGATAAATGCATTGTGCTTGCATGGGTGGTCACCGTCAGAAGTTTACAGTCAGCCCAGGTCATTCACATTCAGGTTAGTGACAGCACGCAATGCACTCACCTTCTCTCTGTTTGCAGGGGTCAGACTTCGGTACAGCTTCCGCCCCTGTTTTCCCGCATTCCAAATCGTGAAAGACGGCCAGTGCTGGAGGACTCTCTCTTCCAGGAACTTTACTCGACTGTTCCAGATCGTCTCCCTAATTAAATAGAAGATGGGAAGCAGTGATATATTTTGTGACCGCAGTACTTATTATTTAGTTCAAGGTTTTATTTGGATCAATGAAGCTGCAAAGCGAGCTGTTGTGCTGTCTCTTTGAATAACCCATAGTGCTCTGTGATTCCTTTGTTTTTAGACATCCTGTTCCCCATTTTTATAAAGTGGAGACCAGCTTGATCTGCCCCAACAGAAATCCGTGGTGTTTTTCATGGAGCTTCCAATCACCAATTTGAAGGTACAACAGTATCTCTATTCCCCATTAATAAAAACCGGATCACAGGGAACATTAGGTGCCGAACATTTTTACTTTATGAATAAGCCTCTGAGGGGTTTCAGAAGTTGACTTGAACCCCTAAAATATTATGGTTTGCTTTTCTGCACCTGCAATCTAGAAAGTTGCACTTATAAGGCCATGAAATGCAATGGCAGCATGCTACAGATCAGAGCTGAAGATTTATGTATCTTTACATTTATTACACCTTGGCTTGGAAAGCTGCAACTAGAGAAATATGGTTTTAAACCAAATGGGGACACTGGGTGAATATGAAGGGGTCCCAAATATACAGAATCCCAATTCCCTGTACCCATGCTTTACCAATAATTAGGGCCGTGGAGAAAGTTGGGCAATTTCTCAGTTTGCTCTACTCAGACCAGGAATCAAATAAACATCTTCTTCTGCACCAATTTTACCTTGAGATATCAGTAGGAACTCTCCAAATTCTGAGGGCAGCTTTGTGTTGGATACCAGGGAAAAAAAAATATAAAGAGATGAAAAGGAAAGGTGTAGAAAAGGAAAGTTGCATTAGAGAAGAATAGTTGTAGTCAGTGACTCTTCCTCCAGATTCTATACATGAGCTCAGCACTTAGATAGTAATAATTGGGGAGGTTCAAATTAAAGTCTAGAAATTGCTGGAGTAGAAAGTGAATGTAAGGAGCTGTATGTAGATTAATGACATGTCAGCATGGAGGAAAATTAGCATACTATTTAGAGTTATCATCCTCCTATTGTGAAATTTTATTGGACAACCATCTCATCGCCCGGGGGCACCTTCTCTGCTGAGTCAATGGCTGTGAACACCTCTGCCTAGGGGGGATCCACAGACACGTTACACCGGATCACCTCCATGGCGGGTTAATCGTTCAGCTTGGTTCAGATTCTGCACTGCAATTCAGATTTTTTACTATGAGATGGAAAATTCACAGGACAAAATCCAACGTATCCAACAACAATGAGCAACCCAGTGAGAGATGGAACAAAAAACGCGTTATAAACTGTGCAAGATTCATGAAGATGGCAGCTTTGGTGACCATTCGTGTTTAGCTTTTGCAGAGCAATGGACGGGCCTCAGGTAAAACAAATCCCAATCACTAAAATATAAAATGCTTCAGTCTGTTTCTTTTAATCAGCAGCTTTACTTTATAAAATACTGATGATCCTGGCCTTAGGGTGACATCTTCCAATTGTGCTCCTGTGTTGTAACAAAGTCTTCTAACGATGGCTACAAATGGCTGTTTCAGCGCACATTACATGCCATGATCTAGTGTTGTCACCACCACAGAGCTCGCCCTAAGAAATCTCATACAACTATTGCACATAGATAGGCAGTTGTTGCATAGAGGCTGCAGGAGATCGGCAACACCGAGCTTTATCAAAGGTTTAAAAAAACGTACACAGATACACAGCCTATAAAATGCACTTGGTTCTTAAATTTATATTTGGGGATAGCGGAGAAGAATCTCTGTAATGCTGCAGGAGATCACAGAATGGCAAAGTTTACATCGCATTCATTTAACTTCACACTGTCAGCCCAACACACCTGAGGTCACATGACCTTCTGACCTGATCCCATACGTTCCATGTCACACATACTAAATAAAGCTGCATAGTAATAGGCGTGTCCCCATCTGTGATATAATAATGTTTTTTAGTGATATTATTTATATAGCAACATATTACGCAGCGTTGTACAAACTCCATAGTCATGTCACTAGCTGTCACTCAAATCCAATGTTCCTACAAATTTGGGGGGAAGCCAATGTGAATGTGGGAGGAAACCCACACAAACACAGAGAGAACCTGCAAACTCCATTCAGATATTGTGCTGGTCGAGATTCCAACCTGGGACCTAGCACTGCAAAGGCCAGAGTGCTAACCACTGTGCCGCTCCTAAAAATATGAATATTAATATTATGATTTTATCTATAAATAAGGAAAATTCTATTCACAGATATAATCTCTCAATATAATTACAGCTTTGATCTTATGAAGGTTGATGAATGGGATGATTTGTGTTACATTGCACATAAGTGACACAGAGACACTTTATCTCTCCATGCGGCTTTTATTCTCTTCCAAAAACCTGGATTCACCCTGCGTGTGCACATCAGATTTACCCAGAATCCTCCCGTGCCAGGAACACTCGCTACTGCATCCCCTGAGGCTGGTGCCTGAGATTAGAGCGCGGGGTGAGGAGGAGAAGCCGGTTCCCAGAGTCACAGCCAGGACAGGTGCAGCCTGAGCAGTAGGAACTTGCCGTCTGCACTCCGCCAAGCCGCTGGGAAGCCGAGCTGAGGGAACAAGCCTTGCAGCGCTTGTCCTGACACTGTGAGAATAGTCTCCTTGTTTGGATCCCGGAGCTCCTCCGGATCAAACCGAGAGCTTGAAAATGCCACACCGGTGACCTTCCCATCTGAAGGTGGCGGAGGGACAACTATCGGCAGGGATCTCTGCCAAACCGAAGAGGAACAATGCTCTCTACTGTACCATGAGAAACCCCCCATATGTCTAAGGGAATGCACAAGGCAGGAAGATCTAAGAGGATATGTAATAACATAATCCCCAATATCTAAATATATAAAGAAGTAGAATAGACCATTCCAAACATTACACCTTCTCTCGTCTGACTGCTTTCCATAGGGACGGCATCCTAAAAATCAGAAACAACATCAGTCCATCAGATAAAACAGCCTTATCCGAAGGGTTCTGTCTGTCCATCCTTCTTTATTTTGGCCCATTTTACCATCATCTGTCTGCTTTCACTTTATTCTGAACTCCCCCATAGAAGCCACGGTCTCCATGCACTGCACTGATGCTGGTTAACACACCCCTCCCAACTGTTATAAGCATGTTCCCAGTGCCGGGGCCATTCACGAGGCCGCTTCTCCTGTCCCATCCCCAGATGTGTTTTCTTGCATTCAAACCCCATTCAAATAATTTTTAATGAATTCTAAGCTGGAGTGTTTGATATCTGCCGGGGGTTCAACTTCAAAAGTAAAAGCCAAACGAGCCAACTGGCTTTTATTATGCCTTGTCACCATCTTCAATATTAATGAAAGCCCATGATACAACGCCAGGAATTTTAATATTGAATGTTCTCACCCACAATTCACATGTTTTTCTAGTTGCATTTATTCAGAAAAATCCATGAATCCTGTGTAAATGATGGGTGTTTTTGTCTGGCTTTCCCATAAAGGTTGGTCCACCATTGGGCTACCACAATGGCCAAACCACCACAAGCCAACTTAATGGTCAGTCCATCACTGTGCAACCATAACAGTTAATTTGCCAACGGTCAATCGCAATGGCCAATCCACCACAGATCAATTACAATGGTCAATCCAACACCGTGCTACCATGTTGGTCAATCCATCACAGTGCTACCATAATGGTCAGCTCACCATAGGTCTTCCATAAAGGTCTATCCACCATAGGGTTACCATAATGGTTAATCCATGATAGATCTACCATGTTGGTCAATCCAGCATAGGTCAACTTTAATTGAAGTGAAATTGATGAAGCTGAAATAGCAGCTTGCAGCCTCTTGGAAGGTTTCTTCAGTACCTTGAGAAGATTCTTCGTACAAAGAAAATTGTATAGATCACCTTGGCCAACCTCCTATGGAAGACCAGACCATCACCTTCACCTTCACCTTCACCTGAGCTGATTTATTCGGCTTCCTTCCATTTTCCATTGTTTCTTTTAATAATTTTTCCCGAGGCCGCCAGAAGTTGCTGAACTGGCCCTGCTGGGATCCGGCGGGAAAATAAAAACGAGTTAATTGTAATTTACGGGAGACAATTGGCAATTTCCTCTTGTTGGTTATGCAATGAATTGATGAGCTGTGAAAACGAGTGAAATGAATGTATTCAACAACTGTATCAGATGGAGACAGAAATTCAACATTTTCCAAGACAGGTCGTGCGCTGTCATGTCTTTGACCCAATTGATTGGCTGGGAGATTTCCTCCATCGCAGAATATAAGATAACGTCTGAGGATGTTGACGGGTAAGAGAAAACATTGAGATACAATCCTCCAACGTTTGGATGTTTCACAGAACAATGGAGCCGATATCTGAAATGTTTTTATCTTGTAGACATTTCGCAATTTCTGCAAACGTCACAAACAAACAACCAATAGACAAACAATCGTAGGAGGCTGTCAGATGATGAGCGATGGCGTGATGCCTTCTGGTTATATCCTATTATCTCAATGTATTATCTGCAGATCCGGGAGAACTACAACTTCCAGCAGACCCAGTTGTAGCTCCAGCGAGGGCTGCAGGCCGAGGGAAGGGAAGTGATTGGCTGTGGCACTGATTGGGTTAAAGACAGATCTGGTTCTCGCAGTGTCATGTGACTTGATATCTCCAGCATGTGAAATGGCCCCCAGCAGAATTCCCGTTCATTGAACAGATCCGTCAATGAGCGGCATCTCTGAAGATCTCGCCTTGACACGTTCGCGATTGCATAAAGAGAAATCTCCAGCGCAATCTCCTCAACTCAGGACCACCGATGATTCCCACACGCTGAAAAATGCCGACATTGATTAAAAAAAAAAACTATTTCTTTATATTCAACTTTTCACCTGCACAGATTAGGGAAAGATCGGAGCCCCTGTGGGGTTTTTACTGCTATCCAGGGTCCAGTTGGAGAGATTTCAGGTCACTTACTGTCCTGGTAACAACAGTTTTGATAGACAGGAAGTGAGGGCAAATTTGCAACAGTGACACACCTGAACAGTGAACCCGAATAGTGGTAAAGACCCAACGGGTTATTTAGTCTTTGTTTGCTTTACCCAATGCTAGAAAACAAATATCACCTTGACATTTATTCAATACTCCACCAACAAACAGTCCTGAAATTTACCCAGCTCTGCCACACAGCATGGCCCTGTCTAGCAGGGGAGGGGACCTGAATTTTCTACTCTGCTGCAATTAAATAACACTTTTGAATCTTGTCCCTCACCAAATCTATGACTGGACAGTGAATGAAGAGGCAGTAGATTGAGGTGCTCATTTGTCAAGCAGGTACAAGCAGGTAGATGAAAAAAAGAATACAAAGCGTTTTGTCTAAATCAAAGCTAAAGTATAGTCAGGAGAAGTAATCTGTCAACTTTGTAAGGTAATTGAAAAGCCCCTGAACCTATACTGGGCGAAAGGGAAGGGGGCGTTAAGATGGGGGGCAGGTATTGGTGGGAAAATGCCCACCAATTTTAAAGCCGCCTGTCAATTGTTAGATTAATTTTCACTTAGGTCACTGTAATGCCACCAAAATTGCTCAGGGTTGGGGTTTGATTGAGGGAACCTATGAAAACATGTTCCAAGTATAAAAAAATTAGTTTTCTGTAGAAAATAGTTTTCAGGTTTTTTTTCCGCTTACACAGATTCCCTGACCCACTCAAAAATTTAACTTTGACTTATACAGAAACTGCATGCATTCCTAAAACACTTGGGACATGTCCCCACTGCCACCCCTGAAGCCTTAAAATTTTGGTGACGATACCATGTTCATTGGTTTTGTAATAAAGTGAAAATTTTGGTGATTTTTGTGCTTTTTACATTGTTTTCATGAAGATTAATGCCTTGATTTGGCCCCCGCAGACCAGGAATCGCCTTTTCTAGGCGATGGCTGAAAATAAAAGGCTTCAGCTCAGGAAAACATTGCTGCGCTCAGCTCCCCTCCAGCAGGATGTTGTACTTGGCACGGGTCGTCCGTCTCATGTAAAGCCGACACGGATGGAGCTCGCTGTACAGGCGAATCGGGGAGGGCCCAGAGGGGTCGGATGCGGGACGTGTAAAGTGTGCCGTACGCCTGTGATTGGAATTGTGTGAAAGCTGACGGTCTCCTCTATGTGACTACTGTGCGACTCCCGCAGAGGCCGGGTGCTATGGAAATGTGAGACAACAGAAATATAAACACATGAACACGGTACAGGGAGGAGCTGGGGTGTTGCCGATAGAAACGTCAGTCACGTCAAGCAGCAAATAACTAATGTAGCTTTTCCTGCATTAAATCTCCTGGGATTGGTCACCTTCCCAGGTAAAATATCAAGTACTCTGCAAGTGTCACCACCATGAACCTAACCGATAACCCAACAATGCAATATGGTATGGTGGTGGATGAATTATAAGGGGAAAAGTTATAAAGCAGTGAATGTTACATTCACCGCAGCTGTATCATCAAGGAGGATGTGTTTTAAATGACAGTGATTGATTTACCTACAGGTAGTTCCCGAGTTAAGGACATCCAACATACAGACGACTCTTAGATACAAACGGGGCTTCCCTGCTTGCCCGTGTGCAGGACAGAGGCTTTATGGGGGGAGGGGGGGGGTTTGCATAACTTGCAGAAGAAATCTTTTGCTAAACACAGCTGAAGTTGTGGGTGATCTTATGAGCTGAGCTGATCTGTAACCTCTTGTATCTCTTTAATGACCAAGACAAACTCTGCAATTGTTTCTTTTGCATAACAAAGCACAGCTTGTTCCAGAAGGTAATAAATGTCTAGGCTCAATAAAGTTTTTTTTTTTTGCTTTGTTTGTGAATAACTCACAGTGAGGATTTTATACAGTAACTGACACCATGCTGCCTAATATGTTGAGACAAACATCTGTCCTAATTGCATTTATTAAAATAATGTACCTGTTCTGACTTACATACAAATTCAACTTAAGAACAAACCTACAGTCCCTATGTCGTATGTAACCCGGGGACTACCTGTACAATACTGTTGTATAAATCTGCCCCTATTATCACTGTGTCCAGTGTTCACCCGAATTTCAAAGTATCTCCAGTAATAGATTTTAAAGTGTATCTGAAGCCAATTTTTCATCATTTTGGATGATCTGTGCAGGAAAATAACATTCACTCTTTCTAGGTGACCACAGAAGAGAAAGTTTGAAAATTTTTGAATTGTCATCAGAAGAGGGATAGAGGAGAGATTTATCAATGGGGACACCTGGTGAATAAAGGTGATTTTTTATTTTATAGATTTGCTCTCGCTTCCTGATATCTCTATAGGACAAGAAAATAAATTTAAATAAAAAGGGAAAAAAGTCATATGAGTATACAAATTCAGATTTTGAGGTCCTGGTGTAGGATGTCTCTGTTAAAGCCCATTTGGAGCGTCCGGCTGCTTGATACAATACAAAGAAGCTTTTGTTTCTGTGTATTTGTACATAGCAAGTGCTGGGGGCAGAGGCTAAAATACCCCATTACTAGCAGCACGCTGGAGAGTCAGACCGCTGCTCTCTCACACAAGCTTGAGCCCAGGTTTGACACGCCCCGTGCACACTGCTCCAATCAACAGTGTTGCTTGGGAACATAGAGGGCTGGTGATTGGAGCAGAGTGCAGACATAAAATGCAAACCAAATAACAGCATTTAAAGGTGACCAGTCACACCATTGGGCAATACAGAGCACATGATGATGTATTAGCAGACTGAGTTTGACAAAGACCCTTACAGTTACCCTTACCCTTTCTTTCGTCTTTCGGAGGGTGTAGTGACTGTTCTGTGCTGATGGATGGGGTGGATTTATTTACACGTATGTGCTGATAATCATTACCACATCTTACCTTGTGATAGAGCAGAGAGACTGGCCACCTGCTGATGTATAACACAGAGCCCTATATGCACCCCGTATACCTCCCAACCCGATACCCCAAGGAGTAATATCTGCCCCAACACCCCCCATCACATATATCACAGAATTTGCACTCACTCTGACACGGAGTGTGTTGCTGCATGCTCGTGGTAGCGATACTGCAGGAGACATTCATCCACCCGGTGCACGGCTCCACCTTTTCGGAGATGCTCGTAAAAAAACAGTAAATCTTCTGGTGTCCCCTGAGAAAAGACATTTATGAATTATAATTAAGAAGACATACAATTAAATACATTTTCGTAAAGATAAAAATATCTGAAATCTGAAACGTGGCCAAGGAAAACAATTCATGGCTGATCCGTCTCACGTAAAGTGATGAGTGTCTGTGGATGAGCTGTGACTTATGGAGGGGGTGACAATGGGATGGAGAGAATTGACAGTTGGCACAGATTTGGCAAATTTTTTTTTTTGATACCCAAAAAAAAGGAAAAGAAAACACAGCAATGCTGTGGATAAAGCAGAACCGTGGATCTAATATTATTCACAATCAATCTGATCATCCAATCAGAGCCCTCTATCTCATCCTATATTTTCCATGAGAACGTTTGTCAGGATTCTTTCCCGCAGCTCTTCAGGAAATGACGGCATATCAAAAAATTGCAGCACCCGGGACGCCATGGATTGCCTGAGGTTCACAATAATTTAATGGGGATGTTTGGGGTAACATTTGAGACTCCACAAAATGAATAAATTATGTTTTCTAAAATTAATCATTTCAAGTGATTGCTCTTCTTCTCAGGAAGTTCATGTTTTTATTAAATATCATGTGAAATTCTGCAAACTAATACAAAACACAGCACATAATGAGGGGGAGGAGGGGATACCTTTTGCCTAAAATAGTAATCAGAGATGGGGGCCTAATGACAGAGGAGGATTAGGCTAGGGGGAAGGGAGGCATTCCCCCCAAGGCCGGTAATAATTAGAAATGTGGAGCTGCTGGCCCTAAGAGGAGATATTTCACCATTACAATATTAGCACACTGGGCAGTATATAGTTCTCTGTTTTCCAGCGATATCAGCAATCTTTTACCTTCTTGCAGCTCTGAGATGTCATGTCAATGAATGCCAAAGAAGGGGATTGTAACAGTGTCACAATAAAAGATGTCCTCCAGCAAAACCCACCATGCCAATTAATGGTGAGGAACCATGGCACACTTTGTGTGAAAAGGGTTGGTTGACTCCCAGGCCCAACCAGTAACAATAGAAAAATAATTGTCACCCATGCCCGGATTTGGGAGGATTCCCTATGTGTGTAAAATATAATGTAAATAGGAAGAAAAAAGGTGAATAAGGATGAAATGCAACAATAGCTGCCAATGTAGTGTATGTATACCAAGCAAAAATAACTAAATAGAGGTAGATGGCCATTAGGTCATTAAACCAGTTTCCCTTGTTTCACCTCACTTTCTGTGCCAATGATTATGCAAAAGAAAAATCAGTAATCTAGATACAGAAAGGAATAATAAACTTAAGGTGCGTACACACTTCCAATTTTTATCGTTCAAAACGAACGACGATCGATTGGGCAAAAAATCGTTCGTAAAAAAGTAACCAACGACGCCGACGAACGAGGAAACTCGTTGGAAACGAACGACCGGACCGGCGGATCGTATTGGACGACGATCGTTGAACATCGTTCGTGTGTACGGTCGTTCGTTGATCGTCCATGGGCTGAGCATGCGTAATGAACGAACGTTCGTTCACTTTCCTGTCGTGCACATAGCTCCTCTATCGCTCAAACGATCGTATCTATTGTGTGTACAATATCTACGAACGATCGTGTCGTTATCTCTATGTGCAGGATCGGTGGAATCGGTGATAATTGGAAGTGTGTACGTAGCTTTACAGAGATGTGAAGTGCTCCTAAATCTTCACTACTATAAAGAGACCCTGTCAAGAAACTTCCTACAAAATGTTACTGAACAATGGACAGCCGATGGTGAGATCTCAACAGAATGCCTCCTACCTGTCCCCCCACCTCCATAGAATGAATGGTGCTCAATCATTTCCATGATCCGCAGCAGTTTCCCCACATTTTTAAAATGGGGGAACTCTTGAAATAATTTTTAGGTGTTCAGGGACCCCCTTCTATAATTACTATATCTACAGCTCACAGTTCATTAGTGTGGTGGTCAATAGGAAGAATGTCAACCTCACAGACAGCCAAAAAGATCATTGGTGTCAATGTTAACTAATTGAGAGGTACAAATTGCTCCTGGATCATAGAAAACCTAGCAAGCTCTGGAGGAACCTTAGTTGAGAAAACTGATCTAACATCTATACACAGCTTTTACCATTCAGCATTGGTCAATTCCAAATAAGTGTGACCCCTATCTTACAATGCCTGTATATGAACCCTAGGACACAACTCTGGTCTTGCACGGAAAGTCACTTAAGCTGCGTACACACGTGCAATTTTTGTCATTGGAAAGGATCTTTCACGATCCTTTCCAATGACAAAGGACTACACGATGCATGAACGAGTGCTATACATACAGCACCGTTCTGCTCTATGGAGAGGGGAGGGGGAGAGCGACGGAGCGGCACCCTGTTGCGTGCTCTCCACCTTCCCTTTCATTAGGATTGGTCGTCGTTAATCGTCCGTGGATCCGCCAGGACGGTCGTTCGGACGATGGACGACGCCGACTGTACACACGCCAGATTTTCGCCCGATATCTGGCCGATGCCGATTATCGGGCGATAAAAATCTGACGTGTGTACGCAGCTTTAGACTGACAGGTTCTCTTAGAATTTGATAACATGGGGTTAGTGATACTTTCAGATACGACATGTGATATGATTTTATTTTGATTCTCCCTAACCTGAGCAGTGGAAGGGCAGATCTGCTGATGACATTGATTTGCACCCCAGGAGGACTCCTAATACAATATAGCACAGAAAGAATACAATTAATACAAAGAAGGAATACAATGTATCACTGGCTTTCTTGTGAAGGACTGAAAGTCCCAGCATGCTCTGCCATTCTGATGAAAGGATATAGTATATTCCTGATGTAACAAAGACTGAACTCTTGTCCCAGGGAATACATATTTATTCTATAAAGTCTGATACAAATTAAGGTTTCCTTCTCCTTTTTTTCCCACCGTTGGAGCAGGAAGCTGAAGGCCGTTTGCTGACAATCTATGGGGATGGGAGAGCTTGTGTGGGTGGGTTGTGAACACGGGTACTCAGCCCCCTTGTGTGGGAATCTCCTCTGTCAGTTTGGAAACCGTTTATATAAACCTGAATTTGATATTTCTCCCCCTCCCCACACTGATACAACTTTAATTACGTTGTAGCCCTGGTGCCAAAAACACAAGAGACGCCCACTGCTATCCCTAACTTTCCCAGGGGTGGGGACGACCACATCAGTAGATGGCCGAGAGGTGCGTGGTGCAGCCATGATTGCTGCTCTTTATTCACAATGAAACCAAGAAATGCATTGGAAGAGATCCCAACAAAGGTTAAAAGCAGACCCGGCTCATAAGGCTGAACAAAGGTGCTGCAAACTGCTGGTGAAAAAGGTCAACCGCAAAAACATAACCAGGCCTTAAATTAATAAAGAATCCTCCTTTATATATAGATGTTATAGTTAAAGTAAGGCTACTGGCCATGAGGTTGTGATGCATTTACTCATGCCAGAGTAGCTCTACCCCTTGCGAGACAGCGGCAGAACCATAGAGATTAATTGTGGGTGGCAGTGAGTGGTACTTATACCTGTCAAGTGTAAAATGTGTAGGTGCTGTCTCTTTAAGAACTAGCACTGTGGTGCAAATAACCTGGCAAGGTGGCAGCTGCAGGGAGCCACGCGGCATCGCTCGAAGCAGACTGTCATGTTCATCCATCATGGGGAGTGCAAACAGAACCTGTCAGACAGAAATTTGGCTGACTTGGAGGATAGTGGTGACTGCTGTCATTTCTGATCATCTGTTCATCAATCCACTGTGGCAGATTGATACACGACATTGGCAGCCTGCTGTAAATGTGTCAGAGAAACGAGCACGACTGTTCATCTCAGGCAATCTGATGTGTGAATGAAGATGGTAAGCTGCAACAACATCATCTGCTTCACTGGTCACTTTTACCCTACTAATTTCTTAAAGTATGAAGCCTTCTTCCTGTATGAATTCACTCGTTATCTCATCATATAATATAGAAAACTTTGAGTGTTCCAGTTGTGACTTGGCAGGGATCTGAAAACATGAGACAAGTAGGACGATGTGGTGACACAGCCATATCTGACCCCTCACACGAGGCTTTCTGTTCCCCCCGCCAGTTGGACGGGGTCCCTGCTGATATTGGCTCGCCGTCAGACTGTCCTTATCAGAGCAGGGCCAGAGAAGGGGCCACGCTACAAAGATTCGGCTTTCTGGGTCAGAAAAGATAAAAAAAACTCTGCCGCTCTTCCCTTTTATAGTTCTAAGAGGACAGAAAGACAGCGATTTCTCCTTATATGTTCACAGTGACAACAAAATGATCGCAATTCCACCGTTCTACCCAACCAGTGCAAGGAGCGGAATGCAAAAAAAATTAGAAAGTGTGAATAAAATTAATAATGATTTAGAATGAATGAAGCAATTAATTTTTCTGATTAATAGAGACCGAAGACATCACAAGACACTTCACAGCATGGTGGCTCAGAGATGCTAGATCCCAGGTTCAAAACTCGTCCAGGACACTATCTGCATGGAGTTTGCAGGTTCTCCCCGTGTTGGGTGGGTTTAGTCCGGGTATCTTTCCACATTCCAAAAACATGCAGTTAGGGTAAATGGCTCCCCCCAAAATTGACCTTAGACTGTATTAAAGACATATGACTGAGATAGAGACATTAGATTGTGAACCCCTTTGAGGGACAGCTAGTGACATAACTATGGACTTTGTACAGCGCTGCGTAATATGATGGTGCTATATAAATACTGTGCAATAATATTAATTCATGAGAACGCAGCCATTCGGATTACTAGAGACCGGTGACATTACAGAGGCGCTTCAAATTCATGAGAATGCAGCCAATCAGCCAATGCAGGATTTGGCTTTTGAATCATAATCATAAAATATATTAATCATTATGCATTGTGAATTGATAATATTGGGGGGGGTTCCTCTTACCTGTCCATCTTCAACAAACTGTCCCACATAACAGAACCATTCTCTGCTGCAGAACCAGGTCGGCATGATGACGGTCGGTCCATGAGATGTGAACACCTATAGAGGGGACACATAATTGTTAATACAACATTTACACATTCTGCACAGTTCTCCTGGTGAGGGATAATTAATATTAAAATGCAGCGTTCACTACAACCTCACAATAAGGGGTCGGTGTCCAGCCCCATATAAATTACAATCTGATTGTATTTATATATATATATATATATATATATATATATATATATATATATATATAAATAAACATGAGGAGCTATTTAACCAGCTGGTGATCTTCATATGGCAGGATTGAGAATCTGCAGGAAAGCGGCAGACTGTTGAAACTGTCAATCTAAACCAAAGAACAAATATGCAATATGTTGCAGCATAGCAGTCTTAAATGTGGTGTCTGAACTAGTTTCCTGTGTTGTCATATGGTCACCTGTTGATCCTGCCAGTAACATAATTCCTGTCCTGGAGTGACATCGCTCACTGTACAATATCTACGGAGGAGCAGCATTGTCACCCAAAGATGGTAAATTATTCATTAGTTTTATTATTACAGTCTCAATGACACAGAGGAGGTGGTGTTCTGAAGATCACACAAATCACATGTCTAACTGCAGCACAGGAAGTTATCAGCTTACAAGATTTCTAGAAGGATCGATACTTTTTCACCAAACATGCAGCAAAAAAGATAAGATTGTTGATTGCTGTATTTCTTTGTGCCATGGAATAGATTTCTCCTGGCAGCAGATACAATGTATCCGATAAAAGGATTTGGCCAGAAATTGGATTTATGGAGGATTAGTCAACTTTCCCCTATGGACACCCCAAATTTTCTGGACATGAGCAAGGTGGCTAAGAGGTTAGCCCCCTGTCCTTTGCAGTCCTGGGTCCCAGGTTCGGATCTCGGCCAGGCGACTATCTGCATTACTCACTATCTGAGTTTGCAGGTTCCCCTCTGTGTTTGCGTGGGTTTTCTCCAGGTACTCCAGTTTCCTCCCACATCCCAAAAAAAGCTTCCCCAGAAATTGACCTAAGACTGTATTATTGACATATGACTGAGGTAGGAAAATGAGATTTTGAGATCCTTTGAGGGACAGCTAGTGACATGACTTTGAACAGTGCTGCGTAATATGTTGGCGCTATATAAATACTGTGTAATAATATTTAATCAATGGTTAAACCCCCCTGCCGCAGAGACCCCTGGGGTCTCCCAAGAGTTTCAGTTTCCTTAATGTTGTCCGCTGGACATTCACTATTTCCCCATCTTTCAGTAAAGTCGTATTTCTCCACTTGATCCCCCTCACCAAAATCCCACCGTTGCCCGGTCTCATGGGCCTGGGGGTAAGTTTCCCATTTCTGTCCTTGGAGTCCTCCAGAAATCACCAGGGGATGGGGGTAACGGAGCATGAAAGGAAGGCCGTGGTGTGAATTGTCAGGTACGGCGGGCAGGACATTATAAATGGCCGCACTGAGTCCATTCATTGAGAGAATAGCGAGCGTGGGAAAAGCTTGAGCTACGTCAACACTGCCGGGGCCCAGAAGTGTCACCTCGCCCCCAGAAGAAGACAAATATTGAGCAGAGCCGAGGAATTTGTAAATATACTATGAGAGTAATAACATGCTGCAAGGACAATTCACCGGTGGGAAAGTCAGCTTATGATGTACAGAAACAATAACGAGGCATTCATAAGAAGCAGCTACCGGATGGGGGGATTAGAGGTAAGTCGTGGCCCACCAAACATTGTCAATGCAAAATTCATCAGAAGAAGTTGTTACAATAAATCAAGGACTTTGCAAGACAGCTATAAGGTTTAGAGATTCACCGTCTGTATGTGAACTGGAGACCATCAAGTAAACCTGTCCACACAGGGTGAAAACTAGAGGGCCTGTACTTAGCCTTGCTGGTGGCCAAAAAATTGAATTGCAACCAGCTGCTGCAAGTATTCAACATGTGCTTACATGTGTATGCGTACATGCCTTCTACCCCCATCACATACAGTGGTTTCTCCCATCACTACAGAATGTACAAACCAGCGGACGAAACCACTGCATGTGACGGGGGGAATATGTAATTGACTCAACAGGCCAGTCTATTAATTGATGTGTCTGGGGAGCAGTATTATGGTGGCAGTTCAAGAATGGGTCACCGTTAAGGTAAGTACAAAGCCGCTTCTTTTTTCAGGTATTTCAATTTGTTGTTTTGGCCCTGCAGTGGCATGGTCACTTTGAAGAAGATATAACAATTAAGGTGTCACTTGAAGAAAAGTAGGGAAAAAATCTAGCACACAGAGTACATCCCTTATCATTTTAGAGAGAATTATTCCATACGCTTTCAATATTTTTGGATTGCTGCGTACAACACCAAAAATATTAGTTGTAAAATATTTATTTTTTTATGCCTATTTGAAGCTGTTTGTTTTTAGACTTGCTCTATGGTGGGGTATCCTCTGTGGTTCTCAGGACAACTATTGTCCTTTTGGTCTTTCAGCAGAGTTAGACTGCCAAATGTGCCATAAAAGTTATTATTATTATTAATAATAAACAGGATTTATATAGCGCCAACATATTACGCAGCGCTGTACATTAAATAGCGGTTGCAAATGACAGATGAATACAGTGACACAGGAGGAAAGGACCCTGCCCTGAAGAGCTTACAATCTACAAAAAGAAGAGCAATGACCCAATTGGGTTATCAGAGCTCAGATGATTTCTGATTGGTTACTGTAGGTAGGTTATCTGTACACATTGCTCTCGATGCAGCATGATGGAAGGGTGACCAGGGGATTTGGATACAGAAAAGTGCTGACTGGGAATGCAGCACTGAGTGACGCCTGGTGATTAATTGGCACCATAAAGCCGTGGTGTTGAGAGGGTTTCTCAAAACCATTTCTGTCTGGGAGGTGGGAAAATTTTTGCAAACAGGTTTTTTCCATTTTGTCGGATTACTGGCTGTCACACAGAATCTACACATCTGTTTACACATGTAACATGCAGGGCCGTGTGTGTGCAATGATGTATGGGACCTCCCCACTTCCTGCTGGGATACAGATCTTTGCAATACTTCATATCTCACACATAGACCAACGCAGAATCCTGAGAGATGATCTGACAATCACAAATTTTATTTATGCCAAAACAGATGTAAACACAGATACTAAAATCTCTGTAATCAATGTGACTTAATGTGCAGTTTGCATTGAATTCTCCCCTGGTGATCCTGCTAAGAACTAGGTATCTGGGGCTGCAATAATTTTGTTCCTTGAAACTAGAAATTAGTGGCCCCGTTCCAGAAGAACTCCCATCATCTCCTTCTCTTCACTCCCCAAAAACAAAAGTGCAGGTGAGGGAATTACTGTTGCTGGCATTGCTGCAACCTGTGGGGCAGGGGGTCCTCTGCCAGGGCTCCATGTGCCAGGCAGTTGGGCTAAATCTGATTGATGTGGCCAATCAAAGTCCTTTGGCCTTCCCCTCTTCCCTGTGCCAAGCTGCCAATCAAAGAGACGGGAAGCAAAGCAGCAATTAGCCCCTTAAAAGGGGCAGGTCAGGCTTCTTCTTCGTCCCCAGGCCCCATGCCATCATTGGGGGCAATGCTTATATTCCTGGTCATGGGTACTTTGAATTTGTCATATTAACTATCTGTTATGGGGTGACGGCACTCTCCTAGCCTAGAAGCATACTGATTGGGGCCGGGAATTGAGAGAGAGTCTGACTATAGCTGCACCTTTTTGAGGGTAATTGTTGCTTCTCCTTCTTTTTTATGATTGCCAGCATGGCACAGGGGAAAGGAGGAGCAGCTAGAGGCATTTGATTGGCCAGATTTAGCGCTGCCCCATGGCACATGGGGTGGGAACACAGGGATAGGAGCCCTGGGAGGGGAGCCTCTGCCCTTCAGGGCACTTTTGTCTTTGGGGAGCGAGGGGAAGGAGATGATGGGACCCTCCACTAATTTTTAGTTATGCACCATCAAGGGCCAATTTTTGTGCTCCCCCCCCCCCCAAGTAATTTTGTCTGGTATGCATACCCATGAATGCACAGCCCTGCTGAGTTAACGAAACCCAGGGGAAAACATCTCAATCTGCTTCTAAAAAAAAAAAAAAAAAAGAAAATTAGAAATCAGATCTCAGGTTTGGACTTGTCTGTGGTTGGGCAGCCAGCTTTGCCGGTCTCAGGCGTCAATTATCCCCCGCTCTAATTTATTTACTTGTAGACTAATCCCTTGTATTAATTTACCATTCTCTCCGCAGATTATCCCGAGCGCTCACAAACCTCCCCCATCCTGCTGGGACTTGCTGCTGACAAGTGCCGAAACACACCGCTGACACTCGCCCTACGCGACACACCTGTCTTACACGGTACCTGTCACCACTTCTGCCGGGTGGAATACATGCTCCAACAATTAACCATGAATAAGCAGTTCACTTTCACCATTTTTCAATTTTACAGCAATAGCTAGGAAACCAGACATCTAAAAAGTGTTTGGCAAGTGAATGAGAGCCAACGAAACCAAACTAAGTCTATGGGACCAAATAAGTCACCATGACACATGACAAAAACAGCAACAGACTCAAGTGTACATTATTCCAAATGTGTGTTGACTGACCCCCAAATGATGGAGTCCTGGTGTCACCAGGTCCTGTGGATACTAAAAACTGCAAAGTCATTTTAGAGCAGCCTTCCTCAACCATGGGGAACCCTTGAAAATAATTTTAGGGATTCCTCTGCTACAATCATATTAATACACAGCTCACAGTACATTAGTGTGGTGGTCAGTGGGAAGAATGTCCCCCCTACAGATGGCCTAAAAGATCATTGGTGTCACTTCGACTGCCCTGAGGGCCACAAATTGCTTATTGCTTTATGAACCCTGGTTGAAAAACATGGTCATAGACAATTGTGCTCTTCCAGCCTTGTTTGGTGAAGACCATTTTCTGTTCCCACATGACTGTGTCCCTGTGTACAAAGCCAGCTCCATGAAGACATGGTGTCCCCAGTTTGGTGTGGAGCAACTCGCGTGTCCTGCACAGAGCCCCGACCTCAACCCTAATGAACATATATAGGATGAAGTGGAAAGGTGAGCCAGGTCTTCTCATCCAACATCAGCACCTGACCTCACCAATGGGGCATTAATATCAACAGATGTTCAAAAATGGGGGGGGGGGGCAGCTCCATATTATTGGCTATGGATAAAGGTCAACTTTATATTAATGGCCAAGGGGAACAAACTCTGTATTACTGACTATGGGTTTGGAATGGGGTGTCCAACAAGCTCATGGCTGTGGGGTCAGGTGTTCACTTAGGAACTCCATATGGATCAAGCAAACTTCCCTTCCTATATCTATATAATAGTTAAAATGAACTTCCATAAACCAGGCTTCATCACCACCCCCTTGCTCCACTACAGGTTTTGCCCTGTTGCTCCAAAAGACTGGGGCATTTAATAGGATGACTTCCCCATGTGGCAGTGTCTGGTACTAAGCAGCAAATCACAAGGCCCAGAAATAGTGTTATAGGCCAGGGACCCGAGTAAAGTCCTGCAGTGGGGAGGGGGTCAAAATTGCAAGCGATGATGAGTAAACCTTGCATGGACAATGGACCTCCTATGACAGGCAAATTAAGGAGGACACGCGGCAGGCTGACAACGCTACTAATTGCAAACCAGAGGTTTTCCTTTGTCAGCCTGCAACAGGAAGTGGTGTTCTTCCAGATAAGAAACTTTGCAAAAAATCAAAATATAAAAGAAAAACTGTATACATTGACCATGATGTCAGACATACAGAAAATATATTTAGGGTTTACGTGTACTTTAAATGGGTGGCCCACAGCTGCAGCCAGCAACCCTGTCTAGGCTGAGACTTCATCAATGTGCTGCAGGCAGGAGGAAGCAGCTCCTCAGTCTCCTCTTCACCCAAAGGTCAGACTGCAACATTGTAACTTTGTATTAGTCACAACAGGGGCTGATCTGTGAACACAGCCAAGGAGGGTCCCCATAGGGGTCTCTTCCACAAAGGGTTCCCCTGCCACCATTAGATGGGGGGGTGCAGAGGGTATGCACATTGTAATGATTGCACAGAGGGCCGATGAGGAGCCACAGCAATGAAACCTCTGGAATTCTTCTGGGATCTCAGTTCCCAAATAACTGTTTTCACTCAGTTTCATAACAAAAGAGATTTCTGGCATGTCAGCAGGCTCAGCGCCTGCCAGGGACTTTTTGGAAAGGTGAAGGAGGGAGGGAAGGTATCGATAGGCTAACCAACCCACTTTTCCCATGGAGCAAAACTGGAATTGGGGGTGTCAGAGCCCTGGGGGGGGGTGGGGGGATTAATTGCAGGAGCTGCATCACCTCCTCCGCACTTCCCATTGCAAAGCTTTGGTGGAGGGAATCCCAGCACACAGGTTAACCCTTAAATCACAAAACATTCAGAGACATCGGGGAAAATCCCAAAAATTTTCTCCTTACTGGGTAAGGAGGACCCCCCCCCCCACTTGTCTGGCCAGAGAGAGCCGGGGCAGATCAGAGCCCTCATCACTGCCATCTGGGGCTTTGCTCAAGACATTTCCACTCGGTTACTTTCACAGTGACAACAATTTCACTGGACAGATAAGAGAAATATGTAGCAGGGTTGTAGCCATCCCTACTACAATATACACTTTATAGGATTGGAACCTCTAGCGGGTGTCACCGGAACAGGAACTAAGGAGAAATCTTGCTAATGAAGTCCTGGGTGGCACTTGTGATGGGGTTTCTCCCCTTCTCCAACAGAACCAACTAGGAGCAGCTGAGCTCTGGAAATTGTGCCCCAGAAATACCAGGAAGTGGGTAATGCCCCAGTCACCAGGCTTCCCTTTTCCTTGTTACTAACTTCCCATGACTTGTACCCTACAGGGTCTCTGAAAGGGGCAGCCATCTTAGAAGCAGCAGGGCTTTGCTTCCACATTTTAGATCCTCCAGCAAGGTCAACATACAGAACAGGAGTGGCAAGGTACAAGGAAGTCACCTGATATACAAGTAAGAGGGTACAGAACAGGAGTGCCTAGGCACAGGAAGCCACCTGATATAAAGCTAAGAAAGTACAGAACAGGAGTGCCTAGGCACAGGAAGTCACCTGCTCTTGGAAAAGAGGAATTCTACATAAAAGGTAAGTTATGACTTTGTGAGCTCCTCAGCTTTAGGATGCCTCACCTCTACACAATCTGACATATTTCCCGTTACATTTGCACTGACTCAGTCACTGTACAGTGACAACTTACCTCGCACAGACTCGTCTTAAGCCGCAAATTTTTTTTCTTTGCAGATTTTAAAAACAATTTCATTTTGTTTTTGCAGCGTTGCAGGGACATCTCTGCTCCGGACAATCAATAAGACTGCAGAGGACAGAATGACATGTTGTGTATTCATTAACATGCAGCCATGCTGAGGGCCCAAAGTACAAAGGTGCCCGGAGGGCTGTAAACCCAGCAAAGAATCTGCAAAAACATCAACAACAAAATAACACAGATGAGGCTAAATACAGCCTTATGGGGTGTAATCAGCCAATAGCAGCACAATATAGAAGACCCCCTGGCAGCAGCCCCATCATGTGACCAGCTACAAAACTACAGCCTGGGGGAGAGGAAACTGAGGAAATGCTTCCTCCTGTGTGCAGCTGACTGATGACATCATCTCAGCCTAGACACAGTTCCTGAGTTTCTGATTGGAGCTGAAAAATGCTGTATATGGTGACTTCAGGAATGTAACATGTAGAATGGTTCAGAAAGAGAATTTCCTGCGTGGACCCCATTACTGTGATTTCATAGGGACCCCCAATTATTTGGAGATGACAGCATGTCCTCCACACGACCCCAGAAATTATCCAGTGACACCAACCTCTGATAAGATTTTATGTGACCTTACAGCTACCACTCCTTTATCTATGGCCCCACCATTATCAGTCTTTACACAGGAAAAAAGCAAATATTTGGGGTCAGCCGATAGGTGACACGGTGCATCGTGTGTGCAAACCAAAACTGGAATATCAGAACATAATTTTCTTCTTCAAACTGATAATTTTACTTCCTGACCTACAATTTGGGGAACCCAGATTATTGGGAGGGATAGAACTGCTGGTCTGGACAGAAAAATGAGCAATCAGGAGAATGGATCTGCCCAGGAACATGACAAGATGGATAAATAACCAGCGCTGGCCAAATATTTTCAGAGCACTTTTACTTTTAGCAACAGGCCTCCTCCCCACCTTGTAAATGTACAGTGAAAGGAGAAGCAGCAGACTATCCCTCTGCTCTCTCCTCCTATCACCACGCTCATTGCCCTGCATTTCATCTGATTGGCTACTTGTACAGCTTCTCCAATACACTACAAGAGGCTGATAGCAAATCACATTCAGGTACTTACACTATTAAAGAATACAGAACTACATGTATGTGCCCCATTCACACCAACCTGGCACCGTGCATCAGTTATGGGTTTTGTAGTTCCTGATGGTAGTGCAGTAAGTTTTCGGGCCCAGAGGGGATGACGGAGGTGCAGAGCGGGTGACTCCCTGGATTTAGGCGTGTGGAGACATCAACATTTCCTCGGCATCCTGACATGCTGTGGGGTCTCTGACACTCTAATAATACATGTCTGACTGGTCTGTCTGGATTATCCAGTACACGGGATGAACACGTGTGCCAGGAAGCAGCTTCTGGTGTGTCAGGAAAAAATATTTTACCGTGCAGACGGTCTGTAGGCAGCACAATACTGACAAGGGCCACATTACCAATGGGGGATACAATGTATTCAGAGTGGGTATGGAGATTGGACTGGGGGACCCCTATACTGTATGGGCAGCCATACATAGGACAATACTGATTTGGGGCCAAATACTATGACAAACAGATACAATGTATCAAAATATGCAATGGTGGAACTAGATAGATAGATTAATAGATAGATACAATGTATCTATAAGTATTTATAATGTATCTGTAAGTTCTGGAATGGTGACACTGGACTAAGAGCGTCCCCAATTCTGTATGAGCAGAACCGGAATGTGGTATAATGCCCAGCAGACACTTGGAATCACCATTGGCTGACACAATTGTTTAGAATTGTTCTGGGTGACAGTTTTGGGAATTGTGGCTGTACAGATATGTTCTATGAAGGGAATGGGGAAGGATGTTAGGAGTCTCCCAGCTGCATTGGTATTCAATAGTTTAACAAAGCTAGACATTAGCAGATGCAGTGGTGGACTTAACTATCATGGGTGCCTGTGCAGAACTGTCTTGGGGCCCCTGTTGGCTGAGGAGGGGGTCTAGGGCACTGGTGCAATGGCACACTTTGCACCATCCCTAAGCAGATGTTTGTTAGTGATCCACCATGTTGGATTACTGAAGCCCTCTTAAGCATGTGGGTAGACATGAAGTTCTTGGAGATTTTGCTCAAAGATGATCAGGAACAAATTTTTAGCACAGCAACAGTGGTTAGATTTTGAAATAAAGAAAAATAAACACTGCTAAGGTGTGCTTTGAGTGCAATTTATAAAATCCTCCCCCATAAAATGTTATACTCACCTGATCCGGTGAGATTTGGGTTGTACAGCCTCCTCAATACCACAAGATATTTTCTCCACTGGGCTTCACTGCAAGTGCCCTACCATCTCCATGCAATTATATGGGAAAATGCCGGATTATACATCATACAGAACTAGCCTATTCAGTATAACCAACTGGTACTATCTACACCATGACCTAGATTTGTGGGAACATTCATGAACAGGGCCAATGAGAAATATGTAACCAGCACCAGAATTTATAGGCCTCACAAGCCCAAGACAGGAAAATTCTAACAAAACAAAGATATTATTTTCTGTGTTGCAGGAATGCGTTATGAATATTCAATGTAATAAAAGCAAATGTCAGCTCTATTAACTACAGTGAGGGAAAGAAGTATTTGATCCCCTGCTGATTTTGTACGTTTCCCTCTGACAAAGAAATGACCAGTCTATAATTGTAATAGTTTATTGTGAGAGACAGAATAACAACAAAAGAACCCCCAAAACCCAGTACTCATAAGTCAGAGCTTTGTGCATTGTAATGAGTGAAATACGTATTTGATCCCAAATCAACTAGCAAGATTTTAGGCCCCCAGGTGTCTTCATTGTATGCAGGTAACGAGCTGAGATTAGGAGCAGCCTATGTAAGGGAGTGCACCTAATCCAAGCTTGTTACAGTACCTGTATAAAAGACACCTGTCCACAGAAGCAATCAATCAATTTACAAAGTAGCCACCATGGCCAAGACCAAAGAGCTGTTTAAGGATGTCAGGGACAAGATTGTAGACCTACACAAGGCTGGGCTACAAGACTATGCACTTTGGTGAGAAGGTGACAACAGTTGGCATGATAATTCGCAAATGGAGGAAACACAAAATAACTGTCAATGTTCCTCGGTCTGGGTCTCCATGCAAGATATCCCCTCGTGGAGTTGCAACGATCATGAGAACGCTGACGAAGCAGCCCAGAACTACATGAGAGGAACTTGTCAATGATCTCAGGGCAGCTGGGACCATAGTCACCAAGATAACAATCGGTAACACACTGCGCTGTGAAGGCCTGAAATCTTGCAGGGCCCGCAAGGTCCCCCTGCTCAAGACAGCACATGTATAGGCCCGTCTGCAGTTTGCCAATAACCATCTGAATGATCCCGAGGAGAACTGGGTGTTGAGGTCAGATGAGACCAAAATTGAGCTCTTAGGCATCAACTCAACTTGCCGTGCTTGGAGGAGGAGGAATGCTGCCTATGACCCCAAGAACACCATCCCTATCGTCAAACATGGAGGTGGACACATTATGCTTTGGGAGTGTTTTTCTGCTAGGAAGAAAGGACACCTTCACTGCATCGAAGGGACAATTGACAGGGCCATGTACCATCAAATCTTGGGTGAGCACCTCCTTCCCTCAGCCAGGGCATTGAAAATGGGTCGTGGATGGGTATTCCAGCATGACAATGACCCAAAATACATGGCCAAGGCAACAAAGGAGTGGCTCAAGAAGAAGCACATAAAGCATTACAATGCACATCAAGCTCTGACTTTTGAGCACTGGGTTTTTGAGGGTTCTTTTGTTGTTATTCTGTCCCTCACACCGTTACAATTATAGACTGGTAATTTCTTTGTCAGAGGGCAAACATACAAAATCAGCAGGGGATCAAATACTTCTTTTCCTCACTGTAAATACAGCTCCCTCCACTGCAGTGCATATGACAGGTGCACTTTACCAGCAATAATTTTTCACACCTTTTCAGATAACCAAAAAAGGAACGTGATTGCGGTGAATAATACCGGAATCATTAATCATCAATATTGTCTGCTGCCCACCAACGTGAAGGAGGAACAATTATCAGTAACTGCAATCACCAACCACAAATGAGGCCACAAGTTCAAACCAAAGTCCACAGGGCACCGGATCCCAATGCCTAATATAGATTTCAGTGTCATCCCTTAAAGTGTATTATATTTTGCAGAGATGAAAAACCTCCCCCTGCACATATCACATATACAGTGGAAAGTAATACAGTGGAAAGTAATAATAATAATATTAATAAAAAAAAAGTATTCAGGTCCCTTCATCTTTTTCACTTTTGGTATGTTGCAGCCTACAATTATTTACATTCTTTTTTTTTTCTCATTACTTTACACTCAGCCCCCCACAAGGAAGTGAAAACAGAACATCAATTTGTAAATGTATTTAAAAAAAAATAAAATCTAACACTTCCATAAGTATTCAAACCCTTTATTTAGTTGACACATTTTGGCAGCAGTTATCTGGAGTTTTTTTGGGTGATGATGGAACAAGTTTTACACACCTGGATTGGGGGATTTGCTGCCATTCTGAAGGTTGGATGGGGATCGTCGGTGGGCAGCCATTTTCAGGTCTCTCCAGGGATGTTCCATATGATTCAAATCTGTGCCACTCACATTCACAGAGTTGTCCCTAAGTTACTCCTGTGTTGTCTTTGCTGTGTGTTTTGGTGCATCAACCTGTTGGAAGGTGAATCTTTGGCTGAGGTCCTGAGCACTGTGGAGGTTTCACTGAGGATATCTCTGTACTTTGCTCCACTTAGCTTTCCTTCAACCTTGACCAGTCTCCCAGTCCCTGATGCTAAACCCTCACACCCGCCCACAGTATAATGACGCCACCACCATGCTTCACAGTTAGGCTTGTGGAGTACTACGTGTAAACTAATGAGAAAAAAAATATTTTAAACAATTTTAGTATCAGGTTGCAACATAAAACTAAATAAATATAATAAATAACTAACTAAATAAAGTGAAAACTTTTTGAAGCCGCAGTATAATATACAAGGCTCAGACCTACAAACTAACAAATAAAACCTACATACTGACCATGGGGAATAAACATAGCACTGATTGCCCACTGCCACTACTGTGTCCTGTACATGTCATGACACAGAGGGGGGAACATTGTCTGTGACATGCTTAGGGAGAATAACTGCCCCTGTGTTACAGGAAGTCATGTAAAATTTCTGCAGCAGGGGCACAGACCCCAAGTCCCCATAACAGGAAGTGCTTAAACACAGCCCTTCATGGCAGGAATATTTTATTAAAAGTAGATTTAATATTTTCAATGACCTGTGAAATGATATTAACATAAAAAAGGTTCTTTGAGATTTTATTGATCGGGTTTATGTCTACGTTGAGCAAATGGCACTTCAATGAAATTCCTAGGGCTTTTTAGGGCTTGCATCCTAAGATGGAATGAAAACCAGATGAGACAAATCAAGTAGCAAGAAAGAAACAAAACAAACGTCTCTGAGGAATGAAAACACAAATTAAATATAATATATATTCTGCGGTGTGAGGGAAATTAAAATCATTAATAAAGAGCAGCAAGACGATGAGGTTTGAAGGACTCCAAAACGCCGTTTTCCTGGCAGGACGGAAAGTTTTTATGAGATATGTGGATTGGAGATACTGCCAGTGAAGAAACACTGAAGGGGGGGAGGCACGACTGGGGGGGTCCATTCGCATTCCAGGTGATGTTGCAAGCGCATCATTCAGACTAATGTCAGCACGTGGCACAAACTCCATGCACATCCCTGGGAGAACATTCATTGTCAGAGTTGCAAAATGTTGCGTTTCTGTTCATCGTGTTCCCTGCGTATTACAGCTTCCTTGATGAAAACCAGAAATGGTTTTATGAGCTCTTTTCAGAAAAATGTTACCGCTAGGTGATCGGAAAAAAACTTGTGAAACTTCACAAGTTAGTATACGTTTAATAGACCTGTTATAGGCTTGGAATAACCCAAAGGAAGAGTTTTCGCAGGAGCCCGGATATGCACGCATGCGAATCGACACATTTTGAACACAATGAAGCTCATTTTCTCGGCCACTGGAGAAATAAAGAAAATGAGAAATATAGAATGCTTAGATTTCAGTTCATGCAATACAACATAATTAATCTAAGGGAATCTGTAGGTGTATGGCAAGGACTAAGGTGTCTTGGGACCTATATTAGCGAAGCTGGTTCCAAAAAAATCTATCCGCAGATGATTTTTTCCCTCAAGCTTTATTCTGCACTGTTTGGTAGAAGTCATCTTGGTAGAGGGAAGGCTTTGTTTCCTCAAATTTCCTGATGACTACTGGGGTAACAATCACAAAGCAAGGTGGTGAATACACAGAATGGATGAAGAAGCAGGGTGATACCTGCATTGCAGGTGCTCAGGTACATCTTCTACTCCAGCAAGGAAACCAGTCCATATTAACAGGAAACAGCAGCAAATTCCAGTTTCTGAATTAGTTCCCAGCACACAAAAGTCACAAAAATCTGCACTAGTCCCCATTAGTTACCAGCTCTTTAAAAGACCAAGGGGTGTTTTCTGGCAACTGGGGCACTCTTGGGTCTATTAAAGTGTCCCAGTGGGTGCAGGGATAATGGTTACGTCACAACCCTCTGTTCAAAAGCCTATGATGTAGTAATCAGAATTTTCTGGAGGAAAGGACCACATTTACATCTCAGGAGCCTGTAGGCACTGAACTGTTGGCATCTTATTAGCATTTATTGACCTGCAAGTAGAAGAACAATCATACCAGTATCAGTCTATTTTATACTGTGTTACAGTCAAAGTAAGAGAGGACCATTATACAAGGGATTGCTTCATTTGCCACCTTGCTCAGTGTCCATAACATTGTCCATTTGGAGGTTGAAGAGGATAAATCTGTCCATCTTATAGAAACCAGAAGATAGTAGTGTTTTGTAATGCAACCATTCTGCAGGAATATGGCCTTCTGGTGCAGGAATATAACCTTTCCTGTTCATGGGAACTTGAAGATAGTATTGGGTAGGTATGTGACCATCCAATAGGTGGATAAACTTAAGGTACTGGCATGTTGGCACTTTTGCCTTCCCTCTTCCTATACCATAAAAGTGGTGTTTTCAAGATGGTGTTCATGATGTTCTTTAATGTATGACAGCATATTCTGCTACAAGTCTTTGTGCCTGTAGATAAATTTACAGCACTGCCAGAATTTTATAAAATCATTGAGAAATGTAAGGGGTGCCTTGAGTTCACTGACGTCAGCAGATATTTCACATCATAAATAGAAAAACCTGATGAATTTGTGCCGGCTGTTTATTCCAGCACATTGCGGCACCTTACCCGACCGAATACAGAGGATATAAACCATCTGTACAACATAATCAATCATCCACTCCTTTTTTAAATCCTCTGTAAAACTATGTTTTTATACTTCTCCTGCCAATAAAAAGGGAAAAGTCCAAATATTTCCACACAGAACAGAGCCCCAAGTGTGTAAAAATATACTTATCACAGAGAGAGAAACGTCTCATGATTAGAACTTTTTATAGGCCTACTGATTATTCTCAATATTAAATAGTGCAATGAAACTTATTAGGGACCAGTGACATCAGCAAGACATCTCATATTCATGAGAACGCAGCCAATCCGATCACTAGAGACCAGTGACATCACTGAGATGCTTCAAATTCATGAGAATGCAGCCCATCCAATCACAAGAGACCAGTGACATCACCGAGATGATTTATATTCATGAGAACAGAGCCAATCCGATCACTGAGGGCTGGTGACATCACCGAGAAACTTCATATTATTATTAATTATTAATATTATTGTTAATAAAGAGAATTTACACAACGCCAACATGTTGCGCGGCGCTATACATTAAATAGGGGTTGCAAATGACAGACAGTGACAAAGGAGGACGAGCAGACCCAGACCCAAAGAGCTTACAATCTAGGAGGTGAGGGAAGTAACACACAAAAGGAGGGGGGATATGTAGTGGCGGGAAGTAGTGAGGGTTGTTCAAAAGGGTTAAAAAAAAAAAAACTCTGTAAAAAAAACACCATAGAAATGTCAGGAAGAAATAACAAATCTAATAATACGTTTTCACACAAAACAAGTCAGGCGTCAAGGTAAACACGAACCGGTTTAAGTCCCGTTTTCTTCCTGTCGAGAAACAAAGCACAAGGTGGTGTATAAGCTTGACATGAAGCGTGCCCTGGCCTGTCGCCACAGCTGATCCACGCAGACAATAGTGGGTGAATGTCAGGCAATGCAGGGGACATGCAGAACAATTCCGATGAGCATGAGAGACCGTGTGTCACAAAGAACCCGTGGTATCACACACCAAGTCGTTTGTAATCCTCAATACCTGGATGTACCTGGGACGGAAGTTGTACACAATTTATTCAGCCCCATGGACTGTTCCAAATTTGTGAACCAAGAAGACCAAAAAGGTAAACAATACAGAAAACATTAGAAATGAACAGCATTGGTAAAATTGTAAAAAAAAACAAAAAAAAACATAAATACAGCAAAACCGAAATTGGAGGAGATGCGGGAAAATGTCAAGCGATAGAAGGAAAAAAGAATTTATACAAACATGGAAACTTTACTGATAAACTAAAGATTAACCGACACTTATTTAACAAACATTCACAAACACTTAATACCTTGCCAAGCTTTTGTTTTTCTCTACTTTATACCTCTTGTTGAAAAACTAAATTTTACCGGCTCTGAGCAAAGCTGTTTTTGAAAAACACAAGAAGGTGTAGGTCAAATCTACGTAACATAGGGATTGTAGGAAGGTCCTGGGAGGTTAAGATACACAACAGCTGGAGATATACAAGACAGGAAAAATAATTTCCCCAAATCCTACATGGTTTGCTGGAGAAATAGGACCTGGATCCACCCGGATTAACGGCCCCACAAGACACCCTGTCCTCAGAATGTTTTTGTCTGTATAATAAAGGAGTCAGGACCTTTAGCCACTAAGTGTTCACATGGGGGACATTGCCAAACTGATAATAGAAGGTCCCTTATGTAAACAGCGAGGTGACCTAGAATGACTGGATATCTATTAGATAGAGTATTGTATTATAAAAGAATTGTAATAAAATGATTCATATAAACAATACAAATTACACTGTGATTTAATACAACATACTATACAAGAGGAGAAATGCTGCACACAGACTGTTTTACTTCAAGGATACCATTTAGTAGATAGAATAGTCCAATTATTAAACTGCAGATGTCAATTACAGAATCTGCTCCTTCCTCTATAACTCTCCTCTCCTGAAATACTCTGCACTTCGGAGGGCTCTGCTCCTTCCTCTATAACTTTCCTCTCCTGAAATACTCTGCACTGCTGGAGGACTCTGCTCCTTCCTCTTTATACCTGCTCTCCAGAAATATTCTGCTCTGCAGCATGATTCTGTTCCTTTCTCTATAACTCTCCTCACCAGAAATATTCTGCACTGCTGGAGGTCTCTGCTCATTCCTCTATAACTTTCCTCTCCTGAAATAATCTGTACTGCTGGATGATTCTGCTCATTCCTCGATAACTCTCCTCTCTTGAAATACTCTGCTCTGCTGGAGGACTCTGCTCATTCCTCGATAACTCTCCTCTCCTGAAATACTCTGCTCTGCTGGAGGACTCTGCTCCTTATATACCTGCTCTCCTGAAATACTCTGCTCTGCTGGAGGACTCTGCTCCTTTCTCTATATACCTGCTCTCCTGAAATACTCTGCTCTGCTGGAGGTCTCTGCTCCTTCCTCTATAACTCTCCTCTTCTGAAATACTCTGCATTATTGTGAAAGGTTTTGCAGAAGTTGGAGGCTGCTCAGGTTCATTATCAATCAAATATTACCAAAGTACGAAACTATATCAATGACAATAAGAAATACAGAAGTGAACTACAAATTCAGTAGCAGATTTCCAGCCATAACTCTGTGTCTCTGATCCTCACCTATGTCAGGTGTCGGCCTCCTGTAAGGCATACACAAGGTGTGGCGAGATGTAATCAGACCCTCGTTACCTTTACAATGAAATACTGCTGATGTGACTGTGATAAGATGGCAGTTCCCAGGCGTGATTTATGTTCTGCTTCAGCGTGCAATCCCAGAATCACTCACTCGTACATTGTGCTGGAAACGCACCGCTGAACAGATCACAGCAAAATAATATTAAACATTTTCATTTTACACTAATGTACAACTGTAAATAAATTGTGCAGGTACAATGGGGACCGGACAAGTCCTGTCGATCTGGAACCTGCTGTGGCCTATTCCCCTGAGAATTGAATGGAATGGCTGGCACAATAAACACAGACAAACCTCATTCTAAATCTGAAGATATTCATGGCTGCATATTGAATCCCATATACATCTGCAGAGGCAGCAGATTTCATGTTTATGGTGCTAAATGCTAAATTCATTTTAGGCTGAAGGAGACTTAAGACAGCTAGGCTTAAGTTGGGGTTTTGCAAGCAGTGAACAAAAAAAAGGTTAGGGCGAATTGGTCAGTTCATTACTCCCCATCTGGCAGGTAGTATGCAGGTGGTATGCAATTTTCGGATGTTACTAGCGTCCAGTCAGCGGCGGAGGTAGCCAACATTGGGCCCCTGTGCAGAACTAACTTAGGACCCCTCTGTCAAACTGACTTGGCTGAGAAAAGTCTGGGGCCCTCGTGCAGCAGAACACTTTGCAGCACCTTTAGGTGCAGGGTTTTTGTGCTACCCCAGCTGCCTCCATAGACTTTATTCAGTGTTTGACAATAGGCACCAAGGAGGTGGTAAAATACCACTAGTCTGAACATAGCCTTAGTGACTGATGAAAAAAGGGATTGCCTGGAGTACCATGGCAGACATCTTCCTTTACTAATGTTGCTGGGTTCTAGGCAATAAAACATGCAATAAGCAGCTGAAGTAGAAATGTAGGGACCAGTAGTTTTCTGCTGCTCTTCCCAGTCCTTCTGACCAGTCTGGTTACCACTTCCTTGTGTTGTTACTGCAGAGGTCCTTCAAGACTAAAGCAACCCATGTGGACCCAGAAAATGGACAACGTCAGGATCCAATAGGCAGTGGCCAATCCACCAGAAAGTGGTGTAGGTGCTACAAGAAGAATCCTCCTACACTGCAGAGGACAAGAATGAAGAATATGAAAGGACTGTGACATGCCAGCTGGTAATTAATCAATGTCCTTTAATTAGGGTTTTTGTTTTTTTGGGGGGTTTTCCTAATGTGGTAAGAGGCAGGTGGATTTGGAGATAAAAAGGGTATTTGGTCTGGGATAAGCTTTACAGCACAGTGGTGTGGAGTAAGTCACAGCAACCAATCATAAATCACCTTTATCCTCTGCTGAGCCCTAGAATCTAAAGGCTAATTTCCTATTGGTTACTGCACTCAGCTAAATTTCCCTTTTGCAGTTTGAAAAGAAAAACAATTAAAAGTAAATGCAAAGCAAGCAGATGTGATTAACCCCAATCTGTTTTGCTGGGTGTGAACCTGATCTCATATTACACGCCGGCTGATGTAGTTATCATTAAATGCTTGTCTCATGTCTTGCCACTTTTAGGCATCTGATGAAACACTGCAGTATGCGCAACACCTCAGCTGCTGCAGGCTCCAGGCACATTGTCAGCTGTCCAGAATATAAAGCAAATTTCATGTTACCATGTAGGAGGATGGCAACCAGCTCCCTTTATAGGGACACATGCTATTAATTTTTGAAATGACCAGTCCTCAGCCCGGCCCTGCCTGCAGCAGAGTCTCTAACAATACTTGTGGCATGCCTGAATTTACTCAAAGGTTGACAGCCACTGCCATATCTAAATATATTACAATATGCATACAATGTATATATTTATTATGCATGATATATATAATATACAGGCACATTTGTGCATCCAGCATCACGTTATAACCATCTGATAAGCCGTGATAATACTGAATCCAGCGCCCACGCATGAAATGCTAAATCAAAAGCAGATTTCAACTGATGATACATAAATAAGGATTGCAACAGCCTCTTACAATGCAGAGTGCTAGGAAGTCATTATTATATTTCATTCTCATTGTTCAATCATCGAAAATTTTTAAAAATGGTTTGTATCTGTCTGTCATTTGCTACACCAATATTGTACAGTGATGCGTAATGTGTTGGTGCTATATAAATGCAGTTTAATATTAATAATATTGTGGTTGTTGTGACGTGCAGGCATATGTGCTGCAAAGCAATTCCCAAAAAATTTAATTTAACAATGGAAATGCAGCATCCATTCAGATACAGCACACCACAAAGCATGCTGACGTGTTGTAGAGTACTGCATTGTATGTGTGTGGGAGTAGCACTGACTTTCAAAGGAGCAATAGGATGAAATTCAAAATGGCACTGAAATGAGCTGAATAAGCATTGCAATACAACATATCCTTGCTGAGAGATGATGTAAGCTAGTTGGTGTTCATATCCTCTGCCTTTATTTCCTTGTGAATCATTTACTCAGAATGAGGGTGCAGCTCAGTATATCACTATTATTATTCAGTATTTACATTTACATTGTATTTACATTTACAGTGACGACATATTATCCAGCGCTTTACAAAGTCCATAATCATGTCACTAGCTGTCCCTCAATGGAGCTCACAATCTAATGTTCCTACTTCAGTCATATGTCATTAACACAGTCTAAAGTCTATTTTAGGGGGAAGCCAATTAACCTAACCATGTTTTTTGAATGCAGGAGGAAACCGGAGTACCCGCAGGAAAACGACAAAAACACGGGGAGAACCGGGAAACTCCAAAAGAGCTTACCCTAGAAGGTTGGGGAAGTATCATGCAATAGAAGAATAGATATGGATTGGTGGGTAAGTAGTGAGGGTTTTTAGAAAGGGGTAGGTGAGTGTGAAAAGATAGGTTTAGAGGGGTCTGAAATAAGCAGAAAGTAGGAGCAAGCTGAATAGGATGAGGAAGACCATTCCAGAGAGTCAGGCAGCTCTAGAAAAGTCTTGGAGCTGTGCGTGTGATGAGGTTATGAGTGAGGATGGCAGGGACACAACCTCTTGTCCCCATGTGAGTGGAATTTCTGACTTTAAGGCCTGAAACATACTTTTGCACTGACGTGTTGCAAAAGAATATGCATTAAAAAGGACATGTGCAAAAAGAACATGGAGGCTGCCATTACTGGTAGTAAAATAAACTCCAAGAAACTTTTTTTTTATTGCAAAAAGCTGCAAACTTTAAAAATTTCCATCTGCTGAAAATGCCTAAAATAAAAGGTCCTTTGACAGATTAATTCTGATTGGTTGCTGTAGGTTTATGGTCTATGCACATTAGCGTTTGCTTTACCAGATAGAGCGTCTTGTCAATTCTTCAAAGCAAGATGGAAAAACTGCAACCGACAAATGAGAGTCAGACATGCAGAGTTTTCATTCTCACGCAGCTCAGTTAGGTTCAGAAGCATCTCAGGATTCTCTGCTTAGCGCTGCTATATGAAGGTAAAGTGTTTAGATTCACATACAGCCCTGGCCTGGACCTGCTGCTTTCCATTACAGACACCTCGGCGAGCACCATTTGGCAGAGCCCAAAACGCAGATTACTTCCATCTCATACTGCTGAGTGTGCAAGTTCAATAGTTCATCCCGCTTGGCGTAATATAAATCTGGATCTGTTATGTCCCCTTATTACCAAAGCAGCCCTGGAAGAACGATGAGATTTCAGTGTGATAGGAAATCCCAGGATGGGGCCTGGGCTTAGAAGATTGGTTCGCACGGGAAAACAGCCATTACTCCAGGACTACTAAGCTACTAAAACCATCGCAAAACTCCACTGGATAATAAAATGGTTATATGACAGAGATGTAAGAAGTATTGGATATATCAACTAAAAAACAAAATAAATTAAAACGATCAGCCTAAACTAAGGATACCCATGGATCAGTTTTGTTTCAATTTCTTTGGATTCGATCAAAACTTTCAGTTATATTTGGACTCGCCAGCTGTAACACTTTATTACAAATGAATATTTATCCCTAGATCTACCTTTTAGCTTACAGAAAGATTGAATTTTAATCTCCAATAATGTGTTCACAAGCAGTTCGATTTATCCACTGGGTGCAAATTCTATTGATTTGCATGCAATCAAGCCACCCTTCAAAGTCTTTTATTGCCATTGTGACAAAAAAATCAAACTGAAAGTTCCAGCAAATTGCTACCGCGTGAATAGATAAGGCTTGTCCCAACACATTCTTTTTAGCTTTCAATTAATTCTCAACCACCAATGATTCCTAGTTTTAAAGAAACCAACCGAAAAATTGGGTAAAACATAAAAATACCCCTTCCAGTAGAACTGAGGCGCCTTCTATGTATGTCCACAATAGAGAGATGGTGCTGGAACCTCGGGTTGATTCTCCACAAATATGTGTCCAGCATTTTCACATTGGAAAAGCAGCTCCAATGTACAGAAAGGCTTCCAAAGCCATTTCTGGGTCATGGACTAGAAGGCCACATCAGAAGGTTAGAGTTCATTCTACTAATACATCCTGTATATTCACCCAATGTGTTTGGGGGACCCTGAATGCCTCTTACGCTAGTCTAGAATATAACAATATACAAGACTGAATACTAAAACCATTTTACAAAGTAATGTAGTATTAGTAAAATTTCAACCCTACTACGTATCTTCAGAGAGTAAAATATTGTTTAAGTCAACAAAATACCTAAAATCAAGGGGATAATAGGATACAATGTGCAAAATAAAGGTTGCAGATAGATGACGGAGGATAAAAACCCTTTTGAAAGAAAATTTGCCAAGTCTATGGTCAGCATTGAAACGCCTTGGGTGATGTTCAGCAGCTTTATTAAAAATTGCTGCAACCGCCATTGAGCGTTGCAGCAAATACAAATGCCTACATGGGAGGTTAATGCAGAAAACTAAACAAATTTAATGTACATTGCCCCATAGTCTGCAGTTTAGCTTTGCGTGCGATTTATTCATCATGTTAAAAACGATTAGATAAAAATGGATAAAATTTTTGATCTATGTTTGGACAGATAATGGTATCCTTTGGTTGATCACATTGAATTTTGGTAACAGATATGTAAACAAGCATACATTGAATACTTGTAGTCTATGAAAAATAAAAGAAAATCGCATAGTATATGTGGAGCATTAGTGAGTCCCTAGTGAAGCCGGATTGCTCAGCACACACAGCTCTCTTCCTGCAGTGTTAAGTCCATTCTTGTAGCAATCACAGATTTTATGTCTGCAGAGCTCAGCGATGAACGGCCTCTTTGTACTGTACAGCACTGTATGAAAAGAAAAAGACATAAAACCCATTTCCTTTCAGTGGAAATTTTCCACCTGCAGATCAGCATTTAGGTGAATGGCGGTATTATTCCAGCAGGCCCTAATTCCTGCCACTCGGTTACAGTACCCCCGGACACATGTTATCGTCTGATTGCTCTATCTATACAGACACTTGGCACCGGGTGGCGGTGATTTCCTTAAGGCTGCTGTTGGTCACCCTCCAAAATGTCCATCACTTTGTTAAAGGCTTGACACTGTACGCAGGGCCGGGCCATCGCCTGTCGTGTGCGCACTTCATGTTGTGAAGGAATAGAGGAGACGCAGGGAGGCAGCTTAGGGATTGTTAGAAAGGACGGACAATGATCTTATAGAACGTGTACAAACCACTGTAGGGGCTTGGGGGAAACAAAAAGGAAAAGGAAGGAATGTAGCCAAATGGGAGAAATAGCAGACACTGGGTGTAGTCTTAGCATACGTGGTGCAGTATTTGCAAACAAAGCAACTGGTAAATTCAATGTCTTATGCACTAAAATTGGGTTTTCAATGCAGAAAATTCCCCTTAATAATCCTTTTATTTTTCCTTTAAGAGTGTAATCCCTGCTGACCCCGCCAACCAGGACCAAGCTTTAGGAGCAGGCACCTCTGTAGGGATCTGGGGGATGCCGTGTTTGCAATGCAGATGGCCAAGAGTCAGCACACAACCTAATCTGGAAACTGAATTCAATTTTATTGGACACAAACCAGGGTGGTCACAGTTTATATTTTTGTAGGGAAGCCCAGGTTGGATTTGTCTACATGCTTGACTTGGCTGGATACACCAAAAGTGTTTGAACAATGCACCTGACCTCCATGTAGTTTAAAACTACATATGCTAGATCTATTGTAGTCCGTAGATATCGGTAGCTCCAAGCAAATAGGGCAGTGCTGACACAAGGATTAGTTAATGTCTGGTTACACCCTTGATCAAGTATAATTAGTCATGTCAACAATTAAAAATAAAGCCAGGGATTAAAACCTTAACACCTAAATCTATTATATAAAATGACAGATAATCAACATGACATTACAAGTCAAACATTATTCTTTTTATTATTCCAAGCCAAGTGCAAAAGGGGATTTTTAATTTGGATAACATAGGGAAAGGATGAAAAAAACCTATGTATAAATGGTATAAAAGTTCCCTATTGGGCTTTTTCACAACATTTTTAAGCTGTGAGGAAGGAGGGAGATTTGTATGAACTCCTGTAATGAGTTGGCTACCAATCACTTACCATTCACTAATGTGAACAGAATAAAGTTTCCTGCCACTGCTTCTCTTGCACAACTGGATTCTTAGGTAAAATTTATATATTAGGCAATGCCAACAGCGTTTTCAATGTCACCCTACTAGGACAACTCTACACACTCATCCTACACAAGTGAATTACTGGGACTTTTTTGGCCAGGCTTGTTGACAATTGTGTAGTGTGTGAGTCTTCCAGCCTGAATAGAGTTTGAGTAAAGGTTTAAATAAGCTCTCACAATATTTGAAAGTTTGTAAATGTTGAGAATTTCCCAACCTTCAACCAATGTTCCTCTAAAGGTTGCTATGGTTTATTTGAACAATGATAGATGGATTTTCTGCGTTATGGGGCTTGCAAAGCCCCAGCAATGTCTCTTTATAGAGCCAATTGTGTAAGATTAGCATGGCCTCAACTTTTCTTTGCTTTTAGCAGAATAAGCACGGACACCAGTACAATTTTTAGCTATCTGTAAATTGTCATTGTTCCTATTGACTACCAAGTGTAAGGGGGCATACTTCACACCAACCACCATTGTGAGGGGATACTTCTCCACTGGTCTCCAATAAAAGGGGCATAGTTTTCCACTGGTCACCAATGAAAGGGGATACTCCTCTACTGGTCACCAATGAAAGGGGATATTTCTCCACTGGTCACCAATGAAGGGGGGGACTTCTCCACTGGTCACCAATGAAGGGGGGGACTTCTCCATTGGTCACCAATGAAGGGGGAACATTTCTCTACTCCTCATTGATGCACTTGTAAAATGATACTTTGCCACTCGCCACCAGTGAACACAGACACTTGTGGTGGTCACATGCAGGGGTGTAGTAGGGCAGGCAAGGGTGGGAACACCGTGCCCTCACTTTTTTTGGGAATAAACACGCGTGCCCACTCCTATTTTGCAAATAATTTTTTGGTGGTGCGTGGCTCTGGCTGGTCCACCCTCCCCACCGGCCAGCACTGGCCAGAGTTGCAGACCATGTCTCCCGCATGGAATTGCAGGCACAGGGCGGTGAGCGGGTTGTTTCTCTGAACATAACCTGCCAACCTGGGAGGGTTCTGGTATCATGACGTGTTCCCCTTTGAGGGACACATAGGCAGCGGTGTAGTGGGGCAGGCACATTTACATAACAATGGTGCACATGCTCGCTCGCCATGGATAGTACCGTACCTCTTTTTTTTTTTTTTACGTCTCACTGTGGTCTACGGATCACCAATGCACTGATGTAAGGGGACAGTTTTCCACCAAAGGAAAAGGGTCACATCCCTATTGGCCCTCACTAAACAAGGAGACTTGTTTACTGACTTCCAAAGAACGTGGAAACTTCTTCATTGACCACCAAAGGAAAAGGGTCACTTCTAAAATGACCCTCAATGAAAAAAGTCACTTCTCCACTGACCACCAATGAACAAGGACACTTCTTCACTGACTACCAAAGAATGTGGAAACTACTCCACGGACCAACTATGTCAGAGGACACTTCACTGACCACCACTATAAGGCTATCAAGGATACTTTTCCATTGATCCCACTAATGTAAAAGGACAATAAGATTTTCATTAATTATTTCTGGACATTTTTGTTATTATGGAAATTTTTTACATATACAATGTGGCAGATACAATTTCATCACCTGTTAGATGATGGACAATCATAGGGGGCAGGACAGACATCACTAAACCCTCCATGCTGTTTGGGATTCTCTGTTAATATTCACTGGTGTAGCGGGATTATAGGTAGTTTTCATTAGTAGTCCCTGACATGACCTGTCAGCATGCGAGTGCTGTAGTATTCCTGCAACTGACTGAAGGCCCCCGCTCGAAACAATCACATCTTGTTCAGACATGTCGCCCCATGCAAGTCCTGTCAACATGACATAATCAGCTTTATTCACCTGAGCTGAGGGGGAGTTACTGACGTGATATTTAAGATGGCCAATTCCACAAAATTACTTCTCGTCAACATTAAAATTAGCGGCTGCCAATCTCAGCGAGCAGACAGGTGCCGCTTAGAGGGAGTCATGACAATAAACGTTTGTTGCTGACCCCTGTAATGCTGACTCCATCGCTGCCTGGATCACTGTTATTAGTTTTAATTCTCCACTGCCGCTGGAACATTAAATGACAATAAGACGTTAGAATCGTGTTTGTGTAATCTCCATCTCACCTGAAAGGAAATGTGAAAGGAATGATTATGTGTTTCTTACAGACATTTGTCTGTTTTACTTTTTGGAAAAAAAAAAAGATAAATCTTTTTTAATTAAAAAAAAAAAAAAGATTAGGACTCTTAAAATGAAAAGCTGCTGAAATTTTTTCCTACAAAAATTAGCTCTTTTAACTATACCATGCAGTGGAAAGGTAAGGTATCAGATTCCTGACAATAATAATAAGTTTTGTTTTTCCCCTCCCAACTTTACAGCCTCAAATGATAGCAGAGATCACAGGAAAATATTATCTGCTTGCATTGTGGCAAAAACCATAGCAATTACTGTATAGCTACAATCTATAAGGGCTAGTTCAGGTTAGCTGTTAAAAAATTAAAACAAAAAAAAACAGTGCATTTTCAACTTCCAGACACTCTTGGCAACTGTTATTTACCCGAGAGCATTACCAAGCAAGATTTTCACTTGCAAAGAAGTTTGCAAACATTTAGCAAATGGCGCAGTTTTTCAAAGTTTCATTCAAGTCCATGCAGGTGGTAGGGGGTGGCAAACTTCCCCTAGATGTTACCATCAGAGCCTCTAAAAATTGGAGTTGTGGGTTTGGAGAGCATACCTTGCTGAATGAGTTGGCTATGAGAGGGCACAAACCCTTTACCGGTTCTCCATCCACACATATTCACCATCATAGAAAAAAAGAAGGCTGTCTTGGAAACACAAAGTTGCTCTATTTGGAACTTAGAAAGGTCTGGAGACTTTAAGACTAAAGACCTACTTTTTCCATCTTTATTGACAGACATGCTCAATGCTCATACCTAGGATTTTCTTCAATCGTAGGGGCTGAACTGACTATGCACCTCTAGGCTTGAAGGCAATAAAGCAAACCTGTCAATGTGCCCTTTATGGAAAAATCCAAGGTTTGCTTTAAACTAAGCAGAAATCATTCTTGTGCAAATGGGAAATTGTTGCACTGTAAACAGCAAACATCATCATTGTGATTGCAATTCTGTTTAAAGCAAAATTTGGATTTGCCATTTAGTGTACCTGGTTGACTTATATCCCCCTATTGCCTGGGGCATACACTTACCTTTCCTTTATCCCTAGCTGCTTTGTATGCTGATGGAGCCACAAGGTACTTTTAGATACAGTAAAGCAATCAGCGATGTCACACTGTGACATAGCCCATTGTAAGCTACAAATCTGGCAATGTGTATAATATACGAGGCTTTTCTTTCAGTACCAAGATTTAAGCGGAGTGGAAAGGGGTAAAAGAAGGAAAAGACACAGCTAAGGAAAGTAAAAATAACGTGAACCTGTCATGGTGTATGCAGTGGTTAGTTACAGTCAATGGACTTCCAACTTGAAACATTGAAGATGTTTTGCTGCTTACCAGAATTGAAGACATTTGGAGTTATAAACAAGATCAATAACTACTAAAGAACACATATTGTTTTGCCCTGAATAATTAACTGTAAGGATCCTAAAATATATTAAAACTCAACCCTTGCAGCAAACATTTAGGACTGGTTTAGATGCACAGTGAGAACAGAAGTTCCCAGGCAGCTCCTGGTGGTTGGCACCTTGCGGTTGCTCAGCTGCCCCAGCCGCTGTGCTGGTTACCAATGAACCAGCATTTTAACATTTTACAGCAGGCAGTACTAAACTACTTACTAATGCCTCCTGTTCAGTCCCTATCGGTGCCACAGGTGAAACAATACATGTAGAGTCTTAACCATGGGTGCAGCTTACAGGGGTGAGGAGGCAGAATTGCAAAGCAACCTCATCACCCGTCTGAACTAGCCCATAATGCATATTTTGCACTGTGATGCACCATAGACGCCAAGTCTCAGCAGCCGCCATTTTGATTGAGGCCTAGCCAGACAGAAATGCTAACACATCTTTCTTCTTTTGACAAGAGAAGAGGGGGGAAGAAGAATAATGGTCCATAAAATGAAGATGGCTTTCTTGACAAGCCTCACATACCGCCCTGTCAAGGCTTGAAAAGCGTTCTCAGCGAACAGATGCCGGCAGTCACGAGACATTTCAGTCTCTATCTCTTGTGTTTACATGACATCACTCTTTGGCAAGCTGTAAAATAGCCGGACTGTTTGAATCTTCACCCTTAACAGCGGTGACAAACACAAGGCTCTGCAATCTGGTAATTAATTCAAGCAAAATTGAGATTCCACTCAGGGTCTGCATCCTTCTATGCTCTTCTTTGTCAACCAAAGGCACAGCAACCGGAAAAAGCCATTCACTTAACAGTCAGAAACAAAAGGCTAGGCCTGCCGGGAGTTTTTTTTTTTTTTTCCTTGTATTTCTGGAAAATATCCAAAAGTCAGAGGGAGCTAGGATGTGGAGAAGGGGGAGCTGCCACAGGCATCCGGAAGGAGGTTTTGGTCTTGTCTTGGGGCAGATGTAGTGTCCAATCTTCCAATGTTTTCTTCATTGAAAGAATCTGATATTTGCATTTTTAATAGGCAAAGAGCCCGATTTATTAAAGCTCTTCAAGACTGGAGAAGACAGACTATCATGGAAGAACCTGAATGATCCTGCAAACTTGGAATGAATCCGGTTTGCTGGATAAGCCAGGTTCTCCTTTAATAGTCTATGTTTTCAAGTCTTCAAGAGAGCTTTCATTAATCAGGACCAAAGTGATAAGTTCCCACGATGAGATACTCTCCATCCACTGATACTCACCCCTTCTGCTGCTCGGATTGATCAGATATTGGCGGATGCCAGGCAGTTTGGTATCTATATCACAATCCATGATTCCATACATGCAGCAGATACAATGGATCGCCGGGCTATGCTGATCGCTGTGTGGATAAAAAAAAGGGGGGATTATCAAGTCCCTTGGCCTGATTTATCAAAGCTCCTCAAGGCTGGAGAACATAGAATATCATACAGCAAACCAGGAATGGTTGTGGTTCAGGATTGGAAACATTTGCCAACTAATCACAAGTGATTTTGCTGGATTACCCAGGTTCACCCATAATAGTCTATCTTCTTCAGTCTTGGAGAGCTTTAATAACTCCACAGGCCAATTGTGGTTTAATCACTACCAGTCCCCCATGCTTGCTCTTTTGCACAATTATTTACTGCTTGGAGACAAGCTTGAAGATGACCAGTAATCTCAAAATAATCTACCAGGTTGGATTGTCGACGGCACCCAAGACTCAATACAAATCTTTATCTTTTTTGGCTAGTTTTTGTATGATTAATCAACTGCAGATCATTGAGAATTGCTTGTTTTTAACTATACCTATCTATCATCTATTCCAGGCCTTAGACACCTCCTGCTGCAGGAAGTATGACTGGAAGGTAGGACCAGTAAAAGGCAAAATTCAATATGGTGGTAGAGTCAACTAGATAGATGGAAAGCAAGAAAATGATTCAGCCCAACGGCCCTTTTATCTCTAACATTGTACTGATTGGACTTTGAGCCTGCTTGGCTCATTTGGTTCCCAGGTATGAAGCAAACCAAGCCCGGCTTCTATAAAAGTTTATTTAACACAAAAAAGAGCAAAGCAGCCAAAGAAAATTTTCAGAGCAGAGTGACAAAAGACGGACGTTGATTGTCTGCTTGACTTTTCCTCTCTTGTGTATTAAAGGGGCCTGTTAGCGTTTCATCATGAGTTTCCAGCCATGAAAGAAAGCGTTGCCAGCCTGCGGTTATTAACGGGCACGTGAATTAATCTGTATAAATCTCGAGCACACAACTTACAACAAGGCCACACAGCGAATGGAGAGAGTTTGAAGGACCTTGTCTCTGCTCACACGCCACAAAACAAAGCTCATATTCACAGTCAGACAGTGAATTGTGCCTTCACACAAGCTGCCTTTGCTGGGAAAAGGAGATGTGGGACCCACTCTAAATTTAGATATGAAATATTACCACCCAAGTAATTAACCCAACAGCCTGATATCTACAAGTCAATGAGATGTGGTCAGTGGAAATTTATGCTTGTTGTTCTTCTATGACAATAAAGGAGCAAACAGAAATGGGTTATAAATAAAAGCTGACTGGTGTATTATTTTACTGTATACTATCACTCCAGTGGGCATTTATCTCCAGTGGGACCCTTTTATAGAAAGATGAATAGATGAAGAATGTCACCTGAGACTTTGGCCTGTATGGCATATAGTTGAGTACATTTCTCCAAGACCCAAGTTTTCTATATTCTTGTGACTTCCTGCCCCTGTTTATAGAAATTTGCTTCCTATCTATGGTGAAGAAGTCTTCTCTGCTCCTCCCCTATCTGGCATCAATAGGCTTAGTCAGTGCAATGGCTACAGAATAGAAATGACTTGTAGGAGTGATGACCTAAAAAGGATACCAACAAATCTACGGAATACCGAATGAACCAACCTAAGAAAATATACCAACCAACCCAAGAGTGAAAATAGGTCAACTAAAACATATATAACCAGGATTTGGTTGTCCAGATCATTTTTTCCCAGCTTTTCTCCTTCAATCACTTCAACCAATCACAGCCTATAGACTAAAATTTGAAGGCACAAGTCCCAACCCATGTGGAACAGGTTCTATTTTACCTGTGCACCCTTACAGCTGCCGGTCTCAGAGAAACCACCTATTGCGGTACCTGATCATGTGATAACCAGGACAGCCATTCAGAATAGTAAATGATAATCTTTTCCTACACAAAAACTTGCTGGCTGCAACTGTCACTGTGCCTCGTTGGCTGCAGTCGTCACTGGGCAAAACAGTGTGTAGAAAAAATAAAACAATTTAAAAAATAATTGTGTGTAAAATACTACGATGTTAACAAAAAAATTATTATGTCACTATTTATTATTAAAAGTCAAAAGGCAATTGGCACCCCTGTCAAATAAAATGATTCTACTAAACCATTTTTGACCCGAGGTCAATGATGCCTATATGCCCTGACAGACCGAGGATGTAGGCATCAATAACCTCTAGTCAATAAAGGTTTAAGCACAAATAAATACAGTTACCCTTAGGTTGGCTGAAATGCGTCCTTGTTTGTAACCTAACCCCATTGCTTTCCTACAGTCGTTCCCCCAGGAATTGCAGTGGTCACCCGATCATCGTCCTGGTCAAAGAGGGCACATCACATTAGTTTAGCCAAGCACTGGAGAGACATTTTTTATGCCGACCTCCCACAAACACAAAGGGCCCTCCATCCCATCAACAACAAACAGTGGCCATATTGTCCTAAAATGCCAGAGGAGAACTTGTAACCAAACTCCCTGATTACTAGGGCCGCTGGTGACTTCTGCAATGGCAGCACATCACTAATTGAGTCATTAACCTTGCTCAAACATGTCTCCTCTGTTTAGATGTGAAATGTACAACATAAAGCCTGAACATTGAGTCACTGACCTGATACTGGAAAGGACAGCCTACAACGCTGCTATCTGACCATTCTGCAGCCCCAGGCGAAAATATGAAAGGCAACCCCCACCTCGGACCGATATAAACACAACCACAATGTATGCTGCTCCGTGCAAAAGGCATAAGTATTTACCCCATGGCATGCAGTACCCACATCCTGCTGTTGTATGCGATCACAGAAAGTGAGGGTTCACTATGTGGAAAATAATATATTCTGGTAATGATTTATGGTTAATGCCTGTGATGGGATTATGCATTATACTAACTATTTGTTTAATTTAACATGCATATATACTGTTCTCTACATTTAGATAAAGGGCAATCCATTTAAAGGACAGTTATTCATTTTATGGTTTACCATATAATTATGGCACAGGTCATAAATCCACCTTGTGTGCACCAAATGGCAAATTGCAATTGCACCATATTGCAGACTCAAATGTTACCCTGTAAAATCAGCAGTGATATTAATGTGAAAGGGGCAGAGCTGTGGGAGAGACCCAGCAGGCCCCAATCCACTACAGGGTGTCTGCAGAACATTACAGGTGGGAAGATACAAGACCAGTTACCCAGAACAAGAAGGGAGAGCAGCAGTGACCGGTCTTTATTAAAGGACATTCCTACACAAGTATCACGCTGGATTATTGCACAGCTCTGGAAAATATTTAAAGTACACCAGGATATCATATTTTAAAAATCACAGAGCTCAGCTTTAATAATAGAGAATGCAGCATATATGTCATTTTTAATGGTGTAGTAAAGCGATTGGCACTGGCTGTTCTGTTCTTTCAATCAATGTTTTTATCTCAGCAGCAATGCTCAGCGTACAGAGAAAATCACTGGGGAATTACCAAGTATACTCTACAAATATTCAAATATAAAACTGGGGAAAACCAACATTATATCTATACGTTGGATGTGAATTTGATGATTAAAACCTTGAAGCACTTGTTGGAAAAATAACTAAAGATTCCCACTAAAAAAAAGTCAAACAACCCTGCACAGGAGCGAGTTCTCACCATTGTAAGATGTGATATTTATTTCCTATATTTGGCTCTCGGCCAGTTCTGCACTCAATAAGCTTCACTGGAGCTCATTTCTCACATTAGAATAGTGGTAGATTTTGCACCATGAGAATGTTTGCAATTGCTGTTGTGATTGGCAGGCCAGGTACCTCTCCGGTCTATATCAGAGGCCGGACTCCTGGGAAACGTTACTGAGGACGTTACTGGTGTGAGTGATGGGAGATAACGATGAGAACTGGTGGGACAGAATGTAAAGGACAACACGAAGGTATAAACACAATGGGGTCCATTTATAAATGTTGCACCAAAAGGAATATAAAAGGGCATTTTTCGCCCCCCTCATCCATGTGTAAAAGCATTTGATTCTTACTTGTTGATTTAATAGGACAAGGCTAGACCCTTCTTAATTTGCATGAATCTAGAATTGAATTGATAAACCATATTTTAGTCCGTGTACAAATTTAAAAAGCTAAGGCATTTCGAAGACTGAATCAAGAATCAACTACTGACAGATGCAGAGAAATCCCCCAACATTGATAAAGAACCCATCAAGAAACTTACTACTGAACAGAGAGGGTCAATGACATTCAGAACATTCAACTTTTATGCAAATCACATGCAAATGTCATGGAAACTGCACTGACTTGAAACTCAGCCAATAAATCTTTGCCATATAGCCTTTATTAAGCCCAGTTTCAGTGCAACTTGCATGTGATTTGCATAAAAGTTGATTGTTTTGCATGTCATTGACCGTCTCTATTCAGTAGTAAGTTTCTTGTAGGGCGGGTTTACTCAGCATCTGATTATCAAATTTTTTGAATCTCATTGACCATCTCTTAAATCTGCTTGCACTGATTATATCCTATGGCCTGAGGTCAGAGAATCAGCTCCTGAAACGTGTTGTAGTCTGCCAGGTCAGTATTCGAGGGGTATATAGGAGGTGAATGGGGACCCCTATTCCTCACAATTCTCTAAGATGGGAATTTATTCACTTTATAGAGATCTCCTTATACTTGGGATAGGAAGTAAGGTAAATTTTTCTGAGCAAGGACACAGCAGCATAAAGTGACTAACAGAAGAAAGTAAATTGGTTTTGGATACAATTTTTTTTGAAGGATGATGATGTAGAAAAGGGTAAAAATATTCAATCAGTGATTTATTTTGCTGCCCCATTGCAATCCCCAACAAAATACTTTTTTTTTTTTTTTTTACAGCAGATGTCGCAGTCAGCCACTAATATGCCCGATTCTTGCAAAGGACACTCAAATTGGTTGCACCACGTGCAAGTGTTACCGCAGAAGAGCCCAGCTCGAACCTTCAATTCCCAGCGAGCAGCAATAGAAAGAAAAGAGCAACAGTATCTGGGTTTAAAAATATGACAGCACGAGGAATGTGCATTTATTTTTAATTACGCAGGAACAAAAATAAGACATTTAAGATCTTTTTTAAAAAAAAACAATGTTTGTACAGCTCTGATTGCCAAAACAATGCCAAGTGAAAGGTTCGGGATGACAGGAGTGAAAGAACCCAGAGCTCGGCGCAATCAGTGTCAAAACTCTTAGTATTATTTTCAAGAATAATTACAACGTGACAATTACAGGGACTGGGTACAGAAAGAAAACACTTAGCACTGGCCCATAAATCATGTCAGGGGCTGATGGAAGCCACAGGAAATGGGGATAATGGTTCACATAAGAGGGCAATAGAGAGGGCATTTTCCCTTTACTTAGACAAACATAGGACGGCTTTGGGTTACACGTTCTCCGCATTAATCAACAAAACATATTCGAGTTTGTTTGTATTTCTTCATATACAATTTATTTATTTTACACAAACAAGAAAAAAGACTGTAAATGTGTGCGGACAAGTTCACATAGAATTCAGGAGCCAGGAATCCAAAACCTGATAAACCTGCCAAACCAGCACAACCAGACTGACTTTATACTGTTATTTCTTTACCAACATATTTTTTATTTAATACGTTGTCCTAAATTCGCAAATTTACCTGGGTAAGGGTGCATGTTTTATACAAACTTTTTACCCATCGATACTTCCTGCCATCCATCCTGTTACATCTAATATTGGTATAAGTGTGAATTGCATAGGAAGACAGAATTACATAAAAAGTGGAGATCAGTGAAGGACTTCATGACAGCAGAGTTCTAGTTAAATCTGCCTTCCGGCCTCTCCTTCAATAAATCTGCCCTCCAGCATTAATTTGTTAGATCTGCCCTCGGGCTCCCCATTCATTAAAGCATCAGCAGGAATGAGATCAAATAAAATGATTTTATTAAGAAAAAAAAAACAGGGCAATAGTTTATAACACCCATTGTTTAACAAACTATCCTCAAAGCTTTCAAACAGCTTAGTAACAATTCAGTTTACCAAAAAACATAACATAAAGCTAAAGAAAAGCAGGGAACAGGTGCTATGGTTAGCCTTCAATCATTCCTGTTGAAGTGGGCAACAGAAATATACGACTATTACAATTCCTATCAATGTCAATTGAAGGGTTAGGGGGCAAAGCTGCTGCCTTGCCTGGGGCCCCTTTCTGCCTTAATCCATCTCTGCCACCTCGTTACCTTGGCTCCTGAGACGGGTCCATTTAAACTTTGCATGTTTACTACAAATATGATTATCTGTAAGACATAAAAGCTGAATACATAAATGTATAAAAATGAACTTTGATTTATTTACTAATATTTTTCGGTATTGGCATGTAAAAAAATAATTCTTCAAAACATTCCCTTTCCTGCCATGAAGCTAATAACAGCAGGAAGGGCTCAGTTCTGCTCCAGCACTTTAGAATAACAGGCCCCGTATGTCGTTGCAGAGTCCTCGCCACAATGTCTGCAGCGATCTCTGGTTTATTGAACGCCTGAAAGCGTCACATCTTTCACAGTGCCCCATTTGTCAGAGTATAATTCCCCCCACCCTTGATAGGCTTCATGAAGTGTTTTAACTGCGGCTCCCAGGGCAACCTGCAATAAAGACACCCTTGTTGAAGCGTTCTGCCTTCCTCGGGTTAAGAAAATAATAATTCGGTTAAGGGGGGAAAAAATTGCATACTTCTGTCTCTTTCTCGCAGTATTTACAGTGATCTAATCCTGCCGCCTCCGTCTCTGCTAAAAGCACTTGATTAAAAGAAAGGAATTTTGGAGACTAAATATGAGTTCCCTCTGGGAGGTTCAAAAAGTTCATATGGTTTCATTGCCTCGTACGAGAGGCCGCACCAAGTGTCCGAAAGGACCTGCCCAATGTCGGAGGCCTTCTCATCCATCTGGTATGATTTTTAAAACGTTTGCGTTATGTCAGCTGACATTGTGGCATCCGAGGACTTATGTAAGGTGTAAAGAAGAACCCCAAATAAAATGCAGGGCAAGGAAAGGTTTTTTTTTTCATTGGATTACAGTTCTTTCAATCATGTAGAATTACAAGTGGGCGATATCTAGGGTGGTCTGCATGCAAATACTCATATGGTTCTGTTGGGCCAACTACAGTGACAGAAGGGACTCAGGGAAATTCTTAACTAATGTGGACAGTCCACAGAAAAATCTGCTTGAGCAATGCAAATCAACATCTTGGGTGGAGGAGGATGGAGTGGTTTAGCACAACTGGGGAAAAAAGCAGTCTCCTCTGAAGGTTCCCACCTATATACCCTCATTCCCTCCATTCCCATACCAAACCATGGTCTTAGTAAGCCACATACCTAGCTGTAGCCCAGAGATCCACCATTTAGAATCCTGTCAGCGCCCGCTCTATTCATTCTATGGCTGGATCTATGCTCAAGGCCGCCTTCAGCCATCCAGAGGGGTATTGGACCAGCCATGGTAATTGTTTAAGATGCAACGTTTTATAGCACTAACTGTAAAGGGTTTACATCAACTTTTAAGGACAACTTCACTACCAACCGGCCTCCAGTGGTCACATAAAGCTTAAGATTAGGGTTAAGGCTAAAGCTACGTACACACGGCAGATTTTTATCGTCTGATAATCGGCATCGGCCAATTATCGGGCGAAAATCTTCCGTGTGTACAGTCGGTGTCGTCCATCGTCCGGACGACCGACCTGCTGGATCCACGGACGATGGACGACAGCCGATCGTAATGAAAGGGAAGGGGAGAGCGCGCAGCAGGGTGCCGCTCCGTCGCTCTCCCCCCTCCCCTCTCCATAGAGCATGAACGGTGCTGTATGTACAGCATCGTTCATGCATCTTGCAGCCCCTTGTCTTTGGAAAGGATCGTGAAAGATCCTTTCCAACGACAAAAATTGCAAGTGTGTACGCAGCTTTAGGGTTAAGGCTCAGCTATGGGAGCAAACAGGGTTGTTCCCTCTTTTGGGCGCAATGACCCGAAATGCCCCTAGGATCTGGCAATGGTGTCTTAGACATCCTAAGGAATAAAAATCAAATAAATGTAGACTCAAGAGGGAATACAAAAAGCCTAGCTCAATGCCTCAATACCATATTCTGAGTCTCAATAACACAAAAGGAATAAAAAACCATCCCCAAAAAGGATAAAGATGGCAACATTAGATGTGAGCTCCTTTGAGGGACAGTTTGTGCTTCATAATCTGTGGAAGATATATACATACTGGCTAACAATAATAGGAAAACACTCTTCCTGTAGAATGTTATTAGAGAAACTTGACCAAGACTATACATTCTTCTTCAAAAACACTAAGCCGTACAAAAATCTGACTGTACAAATTGCACAAATAACAAGATCTGCTAAATCAGGCGTGTTGTTGAACTTTAAGAAACCTAAATTGATTGCAGACCAAATCCTGAACAGAACAGCCCACCCAGGGAAACTGGGTTCCAGCCACATGGGAACGTCATGCAGTGACAAGTGACAGACGCTGCGTGAGATGCTGTTTGAACCAATTAACGTCTTTCAGAAGTTGAGAGCCAAACTCGTGTGTGGGGAATTCTTTTTAACTTATTGCTGTACAGATTAAACTTCATGTCTGGTAATATGGATTGCTATTGTCCTAGATGTCCAGGAGAAAGAAAACAGAAAAGATGTTCCTAAACTGGAAGATAAAAAAGTGAAAATTTTCGAAGTTGATTAGAACTGAAAATTCAACTTTGTCCATTGAGTTTCATGTTCGTCTTCTGTGTCACACAACAAGGCTTGAGGGCAACAACTTTCACGTGGGAGACCAGAAATAGACAAGGTTGTTAAGTGGGACTTAAATGTAACCACTTCTGAATCAATAAACTGAATATCTGTGATGTAGGAGAATGCCTTCTAGGTATGAATTTTTGTTCCAATGAATTAACACCAGCAAGACTGAGAACCGGTCCAGCTGGTCTAAGTGGACACCAACAACATAACTGACCATTTCTACAATGCCACAGAGTCATGTAAAAGAGTTATTAGGATGATTGCATAACTTTTTGTGAATCTTACAAATATGAAAGTAAAAATAAAGAGCCACAAGCCCACTGGACATAAGCTAAAATAGTTGATCATATTTTGAAGTGCCAATTGGCCTTGAGATGCATTGCTAGCCATTTGCAAGGTTGGCAGGATGAGCGGTAAGGTGGGAAGGCCAAGTTAGAAGGAATAATTTGTGCATCAGAGGGGAAGAGGGATGTATGGGAGGGATGTGTTCGGAATTGGAAAGGGCTGGAAAAGGTTTCACAGTCCCTTTGCACCCATCTTTGTCTAAACCTGTTCCTCCTGCTTCTACCTGACATTATGATGCCCAGCAAAAGACTTTAGAGAAGACAGCTGTACCAGAACTGTATCTTCACAGGCTGTTACAGCTTTATGAAATGTTTTAAAGCTAAGTGAAAGGCCAAATAAAAAGAAAATTACCATGGGCCACCAGTTGTATAGACTTTCTGCCATAAAGAGGGTCACATGACAGCTACCTTTGGTCCCTGATGCCTTACAAAAAATCCATTCTGGTTGGCCCAAGGTCTGCAGTCTGGTCCTGTGAACACTATTAATAAAGTGCTAGAAAAAAAAAAGATTTGGGCAACCCAAAAGAGTAAGACAGTGCATTGCATACGGTACCATTTATAAAACGCTATTAACAAATACCCAAAATCAGATCACCTTATTTTTTTATTTTAATGTAATGCAAAACTAAATAAGTGCGACGAGTGGCAGTCTTGAGCCTCAACAAAAAAGAAAAGCTAACAATTTGACAATTCCCAAAAATGATGTAGTAACAATTTTAGGTTCTTAAAAAAAATTAAAAGAGAAGAGGAAGAGTATATTTAGAAGCTGAAACCTCCGGTCACATAAAACCACAACAAGTAAGACGCAGAATTAAATATTGCAGCTAACTGGGTGGTGGCATCCGCTGCTGGAAACTGACTTTTGCAGTGCAAAATACAAAATAATTAACTTCTTCTATTCCTTGCTGCTGCCAAAAAAAAATTAAATTGAAATGCATTGCTTTCCATGCACTATTTTTTTTTAAATGACTTGCAATATGTCTCTAAAAGGAAAATACAAATGTGACTATTTCAGGAAGGTCAATTCCCCATCACAGCCCCGTTCTCTCCTTGGCCCTCTTGGAGTATCTAATGAACGTCTATGCTGATCCTGCTTGTACACCCCTCTCTTCACTTACCTATATAAGCTTGTATGTAGAAGCTGGCGAGGAGAGTTGGTGAACACTACCGAGTGCAACTCAAGTCTGCTGGGATGAAGACATTACACTAAATTTTAAATTAAATCTATTGCAGCAACAATATTCGCAAAATGCTGACTTTACTATACAATGTGGAAATGCATTATTAGTGAAAATAGATTACAGCTTGGGGAAGCTGACTTTTGAGAACCATAGCTCATCACACTGCTTCATTTAGTGCAAAAGGCACTAAACCAGATTATGATGATGGAACGTTTTGCATTGCCAAAGCCGTATCTGTTTAGGTTTTCTTGTGGACTGTCACCATGGAATTCCTGGGTCACCATGCAGTGTATGTGTGCAAAATCATTTCTGTTCTAAGAAGCTTCTTTCAAACCATGAGTACCTCAAACCTGACCCCTTTCCTTCCTGTTTCAACCATAAATGAAAGTAAACTTTATTACACAGCATAAAGCTTATGTTTGGTTTCCTAAATAAAAAGAATAAATCTAGGCCTATCCAGACGCTTCATATTGATGAAAATGCAGCCTGTCTGATCAATGAAGACCGATGATATCACTGAGATGCTTTATATTCATCAAGACGCAGCATATCCGATCACTAGAGACCGGTGACATCACCAAGACGCTTCATATTCATGAAAACGCGGTCTGTCTTATCATAGCTTGGTGACATCACTAAGATGCTTCATTATTGTGGAAATTCTGTTCATTTGGTTACTATCAGTCATTTTGAAATCCACGTACTGAAATCCACGTATTGAATAAATGCCCTCCCTTGCACCACACTTCCTCCTGTCCTACCCATCCCTGCTGAGTCAGCAGCTTCAGTCTTTAGCGTTAATCCAGGGACAATGGATTCCTCTGCTGAAACTTGAGCTGAAAAAGCCATTTTGAAAAGAGTCCAGAAACTTATCTACAACTGTTGAAGGGACACAAACAAAAAACAAATTTTGGCCGTGACTGTTTTTTACTTGAATCTAGATTACTGACCATAAATTAAAAGGTCAAAATAAAAAGAGAGAAGTAAAAGTGAAATCAGAAGAGATGGATTGTGTAACAATTGTTTTTGGTGGAGAAAACGTTTTTGCTTAATTCATCATTTTGCCTCCAAGGGGGTCCGGAAGGAAACTTGAAACTGGATGTCTATTTCTGGATGTTTAGTGTTTGATTCTTCAAAATGTAACAATTCCAAATGGTATTAGTGATGGTGTAAAATGTGTAAATACGTATTGCACTCAGAGGGATGCAAAGACCCAAAATGTTCCCCATTGTGCTGCGACTGATCAATGACTAACAAGACCCCAGTGATGGATTGTAAGTTATCATAAAACATACATTTAGAACATTGCACCTTGAAATTTTTAAAACCAAGGAACACTTGAATATTGATAATGGGATAATGGAAAGATACAACTGCACAGCCCTATTTAATATATATAACTTGTAGGAGACATGCCTGGGCTATACCCACAGCTGCTGAAAAAAATAACTGGTACCCTCGTGTCATTCATCTCAACTGTTATGATAGCTTAGTTTGGTTTTCATTCAGATCACAATATTGTAGTTCTGGAATTTTTGCACCATTAGAAAACTTTTTATGAATCGTATAGATATTTATGATATTTATGTAGGAAGTTTTCCTTTGTCATTGTCACAATTATGCAACTCATCCATGTATCCTGTTTATCACCTTCTTTCATTTTCACAATCCTGGACCAAGGGACAAATTGTGATGGGTCAGCAGATATCTGCACCTGGCTCAGGCGTTTTAGCACTCTGCCTCTGCAAATAACAGGATGTGCAGCAAACTTATCAACACTGAGGATTGTTTGCTTTACCCAGAATCTATTGTGCCTATACATAGATTCCAGGTTTACAAACATTTAATATGATTAGAGGGCCTCAGAAATGCGATGATTGAGTCTGAAACAATAAAAAAATATGAGTGAACATGAAAGCATATGACATATTAAATTCTTGTGTCACCTAATGTATTTTTTTCATGATATGTTAAATCAGTGTCTTGGGTATAAATGCAGAATTTATAGTGATTTTTGTGTTGCTGTGATGATGTCAGACTCATGACACTTTGATGGTGAACCTTACTAATAGGGTCCCTATTACTAATAGGGATCTATACCAATGATAGGTGCACTATTCCTTCTAATGACACCAATTATGGGGCTCTATTCTTTCCAGTGACAACACTGATGGGGCTCTTTTCTTTCTATGGACAGCAATGAAGGGGCTCCAAACCTTCTACTGTCACCAGTGATTCTTTCCACCAATATCAAATATTGGTCTCCAATTCAATGTCAATGATCATGGGGTGTTATTCTTTCCACTGGCACCAATGATGGGGGATCTATTCCTTCTATTAAGAACAATGATGGGGCTCCACTTCTTCCACTGACAACAACGATAGGACAAAATTCCTTCTACTGAAGCCAATGATGAGGCATTGTTTCTCCTACTGACACTAACAATGCAGCTCCAATCGTTCAGTTGACACCAATAGTGGGGCTCTATTTTTTCTACATCATAATCAATGATGATGATGACTGACACCAATGATAGGGCACTGTTCCTTCCACTGACGTCAGTGATATTGATCCATTCCTTCTACTTACACCAATGATGGGGATCTATTCTTTCTACTTACACCAATGATGGGGCTCCATTCCTTCTGCTAATGTCAATGATATGGATTCATACCTTCTACTAACACGAATGATGAGGCTCCATTCCTTCCACTGACATGAATGATGAAGCAAAATTCCTTCTACCGACATCAACGATGGGGGTCCATTTTTTTTTTGAACTGTTCCTTCTACTGACATCAATGATATGGATCCATTCCAATGACGGGGCTCCCTTTCACTGGCACCAATAATGAGGATCAAATACTTCCAAGGACACCAATGATGAGGTTATATTCCCTCTACTAAACCAATGACTCTAGTCCTTCTATTGTATTTCCTGACCTGCAGCAACAACCGTAAATCCTTGCATTAGCATTCTACTCTATTTTTAAAACTGTAAATAACTTTATATATTATTTAGTAAAAGCTTTCAAACATTTAAACAATCTCTTGTGTCAGGTCAGACCGAATCCTGAAAATAAAAGCAGTTGCTTCATGCTTCATCAAAATCTAGTCGTCATACATCCTGAACTAATGTGACACAAAACTTTTCAGCTCCAAAAGTGTTAACCCATGCAAGGTCTCTGTGTTTTCCCGCCAGTCACATTTAGAAAAAAGTTGTGTTTTTTTTTTTTTAAGAATTTAGTCATTAAATTTCTGTTTCTTAATAAAGGAAACAGCTCGATTTATTTATAGAGTCTGAGTAATTTCTCTACTGCTAATCTAAACTCCAATCCACCTTCCTGCTCCCCTCGCCTTGTCACGTTAGTTGCATGCTAATAAATTATCAGCAGCTCCCCGGTGGCTCTGTGCTCAGCGGGGTCACCGTCCCCTCCCTCCAGCAACTGGGGAGAAAATTGGATTTTAGAACAACAGGGAATCCAGGGAATTGACTAAGATTTATGAAAAGTTTTGTGTAACTATGCAAAACAACACAACAATTCTGGGCTTGTTTGTATGTAGAAATTTAAATCTCCTATCACCTGCCAATTGCAATATAAATTAAAGGAACAGACAGCTCAGCAAAAGCACCCTGCATATATTTTCTGGTGCAGACTGCACAACTTACAGCATCATAAAGCTGAACTTCAGGCAAACTGATACAGAGATCAAATTTTCCCTCACTTTTGGCATAGGTGACAATGCCTCAAACTCCCCCCGGCCCAGGGATTAAGATAGTAAATTTGACACAGTCAGGAATAAAATCCTGACACGGGTTCTAACACAAGCTAGGTGAGCAAAGAGCTACATATTCCGTGGTAAGTTACTGCTCTGATCAATATATACAACTATAAGGAACGCACTTTGTTGGGGTGGGGGGGTCTAAGCATGTGGTCATTGTATCATGCTAATATGGTAATAACATAAGGTTCTCTTTAAGCAAATGACACGTGTATTTAACACGCCATTCCTCAGGCTGCACACAGTACAGAAGCCCTGGCTACATTCTTACAGCCAGATTTATGTAATGTACAATTTCCTTATTCATTATGTTTTTACAAGCTTTGTTTTATATGACAGAATATTAACAGCAGACCTTGCAGCGGTCCCTCAGTCCTTCAATAACACGTAGCTGGCGGGCTGCTTCACATTACTTCCTTGAATATATATCATTCCCAAACATGAATTATAAGGTGAGTTTAGGCACACAGATATGAAACACGGCTTTGGAAGTTTCAAGGGGGGAAGAGAACATTTCTGAATCAATATTCTGAAGTTTTTTTACTATAATCTAGAGACTTAAAGAGACCCGGTCATGTTCTAACTTCTCAGGCCAACAACATACTTGTAATTATAACAATATCCCCTACTTTTTGTTGGTGTCCACATGCATCAGCCAAAAACTTTTGATATGTTAATTTCTTTTTTTTTAAACTTCAAATGTCCCAACATGGTTCAGGGAAAAAAAAAGCCTTCATCAGGGTACTCTATGCCTTTACCAGTAGATGATGAGTACAACCACCTATTCATTGTGTGTAAATAAACCTCCTTGATCAGTACCATTTGAGTATCATTATTATTATTAGCCAGTATTTATATAATATGCAGCGCTGTGCAAAGTCCATAGTCCTTTCACTATCTGTCCCTCAAAGGGGTCATAATCTAATATCACTACCATAGTCATATGTCATTAAAACAGTCCAAGGTCAACCCTGGGGGGAGGCATTCAACCCAACTGTATGTTTTTGGAATGTAGGAAAAAACCAGAGGCCAGAGTGCCATTAGGATTAAGGTTAGGGAAGGGATATCAAACTCTGGCCCGCAATGTCCTTTTTTTGGCCCCCACAGGAATCCTAAATATGAATTGCAGCTGGCCCACTACTGCATTAAAACAGCGCCGCTAGTACAATTCCCAGCATCACTCACGTCTATAGACCAGCGGGCTCTCTGCCTATGCGTGGCCCTGCATTGGACTGTTGTATAGACACCAGTAATGCTGGGAATGGTAGTAACGGCACAGCTGTCAGTAATGACCTAGCATAGCAATACCCACCAGACCAACATGTAGAGCTGATGGGCAACTAATTGGCAGGGAACCGTTGTGTATCTTCACAGTCTGGGCTCTCAGTACCACAGATGTAGATCCATTCCAAATGATGAAAGCTGCCTAGCAGTGGCCCAGTAAAGGTAAGCATTTCCCCCAGATTTGATCAATATTATTATAAGCGGAGCTGTTTCTGACCTTTAAGGGGATAAAAATGAATCCCTATACCATTTGAAGTATCATGGTCACAAGGTGATTGCTCAGCCTACAAGTACAGGCTCAATCTTTCTCTCTACTATAGGGTGTAAGTGGATCAAAGTACCCCACAGTAAGTCCTAAAACTCAGGTAAATTGTTCAATGAAGGGCAACAATTCCAAACTTTGGATATGGAAAGCCTGAAATGCTGTTGGTTGCTGATACTTGAGTTCATAGGAGAACTTGTTAGTTTGCTAGGTTGAGGGCTTATCAAAACTGCTCATTTTCTAATCTTTTCACCATGAAAGCCCTGCTTGATTTGACTTCAAGGATTCATGGAAGATGAATACATTCATTATCAAATGTGTTACATTCATTGGTTTCTGAAGAAAATTCCAAGCTTTAGGAATGTTAATTTAGTCTTACATGTGTTTACACAGTTTTTCTAATTGCCTATATCCCCCTATATGCAAGTTCCCCCCTAAGATAAATTAGATGGATTTGGTGACTCCATAACAGCCGCCATCTCTTCTGTATTACCAGTTCACTGATTGATTTTACTTTGTTGCTATTTAAACAATTTGACCTTTGAAAGATCCCATTATATTTTTCTTCAAGAGCTTCTTCAGTCTTAAAAAAAAGGTTCTTTTCAGAAGACAGGCTACGTCGTCGGCTTACAAATCTCCCTACTAAATCCCCCGTCACTCAGTGACCCAGAGATGGAGGATTACTGGGGTCAGCGGCCAATAAGGCAACTCCAGACTTCAAAGAGATTCAATGAGTGGTTAAACGCATAACATAGCAGTGGCTGCAGTGCAGGAAGAAAAATGAAAGGGGGTTTACAATGGAGAAGGATATAGGAGGAAATCCTTATAACAGAAAACAAAATACGTGAAGTTTTTCCATCTTTCAGAGGTCTGGAAAGTGTCTTCACCACAGCCACCGCAAAGGATAAAGTTACTCCCCAAATGTATAATGATCCACAAACCATCTACAGCATCAGGCTGTCTAGTTTCCCCAATAATGGAAGACAAAGGAAGTAAATATGTTGACAATTTAAAGGTGACCATAATTCTAAATTAATATTTCAGATTGCATGGTTGCTAGAAAGTTGAGTAGAATGCCGACTTCATAAATATATCTATAAAGAAAACATTTTTTGTTTTTAATTTTTGGACAAAATGAGAAGGGATCAGAGCCTTGGTTAGGGTTTGCTACTATTTGGGAAAAGTTCCCCTTACTTTCTGTTCCTACAACAACCTTTTACTGGGAGAAAATCTGCAATATGGAAACAGAAAAAAAGCTCATTGAAGTTTCAGCATTTTGCTACTTAAGATTTAAATATACTTTTTACTTCTTTGTGTGTTGTGCTATACCATTTTTTCACTTCCTGTCCTGGCGAGACAACAGCAGACCGAAAGTAAAACAATCTGTCAATAATATTTACCAGTTATTTTAATTCCCTCCCTCCAAAAATTAACATAATTATAAATATTTTCTCAAATACTCCTGAGTGGAGCCATTTTCACCGTATTGTTGCAGCATTTGCAAAGCAAAAGATTTGTCTTGGAGTCCATGAATCTGCCATGATCTTCAATGCACAAATATTGGGGGGTGCAACTGTGAATGCTACATTCATGGAAGGGGCAGAGACTTTGCTGCATACAAATCTAATGACAACAAAGAGGGTGCAGAGCAGACAGAGAGCTATCAAATGTGCATGAATCCTTGCACCAAAAAAGTTTTTTTTGCTGTCCCATGACTGCATCTTCAGTACTCCATTCATTAAAGGGACAACCTTGTGGGTGGCAGATGATCTGTAGTGACCTCTCTGTTTCATCTGGGACTACCCCTGCATAGATGAAGGATGACTGACACCCCTTTGGAAGAACAGCACTCTAAAAATCTATAGACTACAGACAAAATGGCCCCGATTTATTGAAGTTCACCAAACATGGAAAAGATAGACTATCACGGGAGAACCTGGGTGATCCAGCCAACCTGGAATGGATTTCCTATAAAGCCTTTGCTATTAGCTGGCAATTGAACCAATCCATTCCAGGTTTGCTGGAGCACCCAGGTTCTCCCGTAATAGTCTGTCTTATTCAGTCTTGAAGAGCTTTATTACAGCAGACCCATTGTGTGCATGCCACATATACAGAATCCTGTAGTCATGCATTAGGAGTTTGCACTGAAGTGTGACAACACCACTAATGCAATGGAAAGCAGTAGGTGAGTGTTGTCACTCTGAAACAGGAAGTCCTATCCCTTGCAAAATCACCAGGTTAACCAGAGTTCAAGTTAAAATGGTCATGATATGGAAATCGGAGGTGTAAGGAAAAAATTATATTTAGTTTTTGGTGCTGACACGCAAGTGATTTAAACCACTAAATATAATATATTTTTATAATTTTCAACACAAAAGTGTGCAGCATTAAAATCACACACCCACCTGGTTTATATGACTGAGAGTGTTCCAATAAAAAAGAATACCGGTAATTTGTTGCAAGGAAAAGTTATTAGTCTTTCGCATTCTGGTCTCTTTTGGCAATAAGTGTGAAATCATCACAGTCTCAACACCAGGGGACTTTCCATTGTCAGATCTGTTCATTAGGGACCACATAAAGGTCAGCTGCTTCCTCTTTCAGGCCCACCAGCTGTGAAAATACTTCCCATTGCCCAAAGAGGGAAGTGTGGCCTAATTCTGCCGCTGAAGATTCATTTTTTTTTTTTAATCTCGATCTTTATCAGAGAAGCAATAATAAGCCATGCCCAGACTCACGTAGGCTTACCAGAAATGCCTCTCTAAAGTGACCCTGTCACCAGCTACAGGTGAAAGAACAGGCAAACTGAGGACTGTAGCTATTGTGAGCTCTTATTTGCAGGGTTTTTTCTAACATTTCCATGTTTTTTTTTTTTTATTCACATTAAATGAACCTCCAGAATTGCAACTTTATGAAGTAAATTGCCCAACACGGACTCCTCCTTAAAAGCATTTACTGTGGTCACTGCAGAAACCTTATATCAGATCTTTGTGTTCACTACAGAAACCTTATATCAGATCTTTGTGTTCACTACAGAAACCTGATCCCAGATCACTGTGATCCTACAGAAACCTGATCCCAGATCAGTGCAGTCCTACAGAAACCTGAGCTCAGATCATTGTGGTCCTACAGAAACCTGATCCCAGATCTTTCTGTTCACTACAGAAACCTGATCCCAGGTCATTGTGGTTTTAGAGAAACCTGATCCAAGATCATCGTGTTCACTACACAAACCTGATCCCAGATCACTGTGGTCGCTTCAGAAACCTGAGCTCAGATCATTGTGGTCCTACAGAAACCTGATGCCAGGTCACTGTGGTCCTACAGAAACCTGATCTCAGATCATCGTGGTGCTACAGAAACCTGATCCCAGATCAATGTGGTCATTACAGAAACCTGATCCCAGATCATTGTGGCCCTACAGAAACCTGATCCCAGATCATTGTGGTCTCACAGAAAACCTGATCACAGATCATTGTGGGTAATACAGAAACCTGAGCTCAGATCACTGTGGTCAATACAGAAACCTGATCCCAGATCATTGTGGGTCCTACATAAACCTGATCCCAGATCACTGTGGTCACTACAGGAACCTGGTCCCAGATCACTTTGGTCCTACCTGTGTTCAGATCACCGTGTTCACACCAGAAACACGATCCCAGATATTTGTGTTCATTCCAGAAACCTGATCCGAGATCACTGTGGTCACTCCAGAAACCTGATCTTAGATCATTGTGTTCACTACAGAAACCTAATACCAGATCACTGTGGTGACTCCAGAAACCTGATCCCAGATCATTGTGGTCCTACTGAAACCTGATCCCAGGTCATTGTGGTTTTCCAGAAACCTGATCCTAGATCATAGTGTTCACTACACAAACCTGATCCCAGGTCACTGTGGTCGCTTCAGAATCCTGAGCTCAGATCATTGTGTTCCTACAGAAACCTGATGCCAGATTATTGTGGTCCTACAGAAACCTGATCCCAGATCATTGTGGTCCTACATAAACCTGATCCGAGATCAGTGTGATGATTACAGAAACCTGATCTCAGATCATTGTGGCCCTACAGAAACCTGATCCCAGATCATTGTGGTCTCACAGAAAACCTGGTCCCAGATCATTGTGGTCTCACAGAAAACCTGATCCCAGATCATTGTGGTCTCACAGAAAACCTGAACCCAGATCATAGTGGTTATTACAGAAACCTGAGCTCAGATCACTGTGGTCACTACAGAAACCTGGTCCCAGATCACTGTGGTCACTACAGAAACCTGGTCCCAGATAACTTTGGTCCTACAGAAACCTGTGTTCAGATCACCATGTTCGCACCAGAAATCCGATCCCAGATCTTTCTGTTCATTACAGAAACCTGATCCCAGATCACTGTGGTCACTCCAGAAACCTGATCCTAGATCATTGTGTTCACTACAGAAACCTAATCCAAGATCACTGTGGTGACTCCAGAAACCTGAGCTCAGGTCATTGTGGTCCTACTGAATTCTGATCCCAGATCATTGTGGTCCTACCGAAACCTGATCCAGGATCATTGTGGTCTTACAGAAACCTGATCCCGGATCATTGTGGTCCTACAGAAACCTGATCCCAGATCAATGTGGTCCTACCGAAACCTGAGCTAAGATCATTGTGGTCACCAGCTATGATTGCAAACTTCACAGTCTATTCGCAGGATACAGCTAGGTGTGAAGTTTGCCGTTAAAGTGCCGTGCGAAGCCCTATTGCTGTGTGCAGGAAATGACTTGTTTCTGTCCTCCGTATCTGATCAGTATGAAATATTCTGAGATCAGTAATGAAGATAATCAAATTACTGTAAATGTAGTTTGGGAAACAAACATTCAGCGGAGAATGCGTCTCACCTCACGTACTAAGAATAGGGCTTGTTTTGCACGCTGCAAAGTCTTCCCGTTGACAAGGGGGCAGGTCGGATATAGGGATTAATGTGCGGAGTTTTCTGTTTATGCGATGTTAAAATTTATATTGATAGTGTTCAATTATATCTGTTTGATAATTGTAAATATATACTATACATATCTCTTGCCAGAAATCTAGGGAGCTAATAATGTCCAGCAATCCTAATACTAACCTGTAAATGTAACTCATACATCCATCATCTCCATGCTGTAGATAGCATGTGCAAAGAGCTGTGGCAGGGACCATGTAGGCCCACCCACTACAAGCAGGAAACTACAGGGGGCGGAGTCAAGACCAATTATCCTGCACGAGGAAAGAGGTGCAATGGTAACTGGTCATTAATAAAGAAAGCTCCTGCATAGAGGAATAGATTTATTCCTGATGATTGCAGAGATCTAAAACAGATACACAAAGTAAGAATACCTAGGCTCCTGTATTAAGACAACATGTGCTTATCCCTGAGTTCACCTTTAAGCAAACCAAATATCATCCTGCTAAAATATAGATTAACATTAAACTGACTAGTGAAAAAAAAACAAAACAGTACACGTTTATATATATCTATTATACACAGTTTTACTGCAATCCAATGGGGTGTATGAGTTATAATGCCACTGTGGCACTGCCACAGTCCTTTCTAAATGACAATATTCTGCCAGGTACAAAGTCTGCATTGAAAGCCAAGAGTGTTGATTCTGGACAAGCAGTTTGGGAGGGATTCCAAGTCCTAGTGTAACCACTCGTATCACAATTACTTTCATACTGCAAAATACATCCTGATGAGTCCGGGTTTCAGACAAAATGGGGTCCTGGGTAAATATGATGTGAGGCCCCTAAATGCACAGTATTCCAGCTCTCAATACCCTTGCCATCCTGTTAACTGGGCCCCAGAAAAAGGTAGGGGACCTGGGGATTGACATAGTGGGGGCCCAAATGCACAGCATTTCAGCTCCTCATACCTCATTTTATTGACCATTCCATGACCATTCTGACAATTGGAATAGGTGGAGGTTCTGGGCAATATCCCATTTTACCCACCCTAAGGTAAGGGGGTTTAGAGATGAGGCAAACATCACAATGATCACTTTTTTTTCCATAAGCAAATCTATGGATATCCAAATATAAAAGAATCCTAATATTAGACTGTATAGTAGACAGTGACATTTATGTTGTTTTTGCAGTTGCTGGTAGAAATATGTTAGGGATGAATCCTTGGTATCCCAAAAAGTGGGGGGCGCTCTCAGAGCTGCGGAAAGGATTAAGCCACACTCCCAAAAAAGACCAAGCTTACGTAGGGGGAAAAAAATGATCACAAAAGTGACTTTGTGAAGTTCTCCGGGGTGGCAGCCCACGCGATCTTGCAGCGCTGTCACCCAGCCGTGTTGACAGGAAGCAGTTACAGCCTTGAGCCTCATTCAGCCCACGTGCAGAGGGGTCTGCCGGACGACCACAGAGCGGCCTCTGTTCCTGGTGTAATTGTCAACATCTGCTGTGCAGAGATCAGATGGGTTAGAGTAAAGCAAAATATACACAGACCCCCACTTCTTCTGGGTTTAGAATGAAGGTTTAGAATCACACATGTTCAGAGGGGAAAAAAGAAAAGTAAGGTATAATAAACCCAAAAAACTAGTGGACTTTTGCAGACATCTTTTAAACAAAGAAAAAATCCAATTACCCCAAAACAAGTGATCTAAATGTTTCCGACGTGAAATATTCAGTTCTCTTTAACACAAGAAAAGCTGTGATGATAGAAAAAGGAGAAACCAGAATTGAGTCATCAGCAGAATGATAAAAGATTCTCCAACTGATAAAATTTATCAAAGCATGTTACCAATTATCCCCCCTGCCCCATATAAAAACTCTGCTCAACCAATCACAATGCAATAAAAAGCAAACATACACCCTAAAATGTTACAATCGAGTATTGCATAAAATATGCAGAATCGTAAAAAAAAAAAAAAAAAATCACAAATACTTGTAATGATGTATCTAACTCTAGGAAGGAAAATGCAGTCATAGAAGTGATGGCTGCTGAAGTTTTGTTGTGGCTTTTTAGATTGTATTTTCACCTGGCAATTCTGTAAGTAATACACTTTCTGTCCTGGTCTGACATGGCTTACTGATTCTATTGTACCTAGAGATAAGAAACAATGTCACACTAGGGCTGAAATCAATTTAGGACTGCAGAACATCTCCCCCTCCCCTGTAATCTTTATGGATATATGATGGAGGTATTCTGTAATAGCAGTGCAGCAAAGATAAGGAGTACAGGAAGTTATCAGCTGACAAGATTTCTTGCAGGATTTACAGTTTCCTTTCAACCCATGTTATTGGTATTAAAGGGATACAAATAATACAATTGAAATCTTTTATTCTAACTGATCAAAATTAAGAAAATAAGATATACATTTATTGCAGAGATTTACATAAACTTGAATTATTAATACATAGCTATAATTTAGATACCACCACCACTCCTCTTCTGCTGCCTCTCTCTGTAGTTTTCTTCATAGGCTTCCATGTCACCTCACAAACAAATTCAAGCTCCTGTGCTTTGCCTCAAAATCCCCCCACAGTTCTTGTGCCACTTACCTTTCTGACCTCCTAACCTCCTAACCCTAGCTCTCTTCATTCCTCCAATGACCTACTAACGACTTCCTCTCTCATAACCTTATCACACGCATGGCTCCAAGACTTTTCCTAGAGCCGCCCCAACTCTCTCGACTGGTCTTCCACATTCTTTTTGGCTTGCTCATTTAAAAGAACCCCTAAACCCCATTTTCAAACTTACCTACCGGTCTTCTTTGGTTTCTTAAACCCTCACTACTTACCCACCAATTCCATATTCTCCCCTCCTGTTGTGTGTTTCTTTCCCCACCTCTTCGATTGTAAGCTCTTCGGGGCAGGTCCTATCTTCCTCCTGTGTCACTATCTGTCTGTAATTTGCAACCCCTATTTAAAGATCAATGATGTGTAATATGTTGACGCTTTATAAATATTGTTTGTATTTAATAGTAATAATTTCAATTTTCATTAATAATGATCCCTAGTAAAGAAAACTTTGTGTTTTTTATATATATATATATATATATATATATATATATATATA
>NC_092860.1:11687122-11765767 GCF_032062135.1 Pyxicephalus adspersus | reverse complement strand
TTACTTTTTTACGAACGATTTTTTGCCCAATCGATCGTTCGTCGTTCGTTTTGAACGATAAAAATTGGAAGTGTGTACGCACCTTTATTGATTAAAGCAGATGGATTTGAATAAAATTGACTTCTCTAACTCAAGGTTTCTTTGTTTAAACCATCCTAACCCACCAGCTGGTGTGTTTCAAACCTAACGTTGTATTTTACTGTTTAGATCCACTTTAAAGCTGTTACAGGCATGTTATTAAAAAGAGTGCCAAGAAATGCATCCAAAAACAAACAGCCAGTAACGGCAAGTAAACAGTACTTCACACAGCTTGTTCACTGGTGTTGACCTTGTAAATATATTCCTGGATGGTACCGTTGTACGATGGCATAAAAATCTGTGCAATAGTTCATATAGGAAAGAAGAAAACATTGTGCCAATAAAACCCATCAATTCCTTTTCTTATCTGTAGGACCCCACTTTTTGTCAAGTTGGACATACAACATTTAGGATCTGTCTTATGAGTTCGGCAACACATGGCTTACCAAAACGCGTATTAGCGTTTTGTATTGTCTTCATATTGAATGACAATTCAATACACTAAGCCAAAGCATTGCCAAGTGCTTATGAAAACACACTACTGCACTTAGTGATGCACCACACTGGCAAAAACACAGATTGACTATTATTTGTCACATTCTCATATGTTGACAACCCATTTAAAATGAACAAACTGAACCCAATGTGACACAATTGCAATGAAGCTGATAATTGTTAATGTGGTAAATATTCCATGACACATGGATTATGCGGACCATAGGCCCAGAAAATGTTTTTTTGAACATCTGTCTATATGTAAGATCTATTACAAAACGAACAGGCTGCAAATGAATTAGACCAGTGGATAAGGATTGTATTTAAACAAATAGCATTTAAACAAAGATTAAATATTTTTCTAAAACTATATGACAAGCATCAGGAATTTATGAGTGATCCATTGGTATAGATAAACTAGCCCAACAATGTACATGGCAGATTGGTCCAAAATTGCTGATAAGGCATTTCAACCTTTTCACAGGTGTGCCCTAATTACAAAAGAATGCCTGTTTTTAGTTGCTTTGTAATTTTTTTTTTTGCTCAGGCAAACAAACACAATGTCCTTGGCTCCCCCACACATAGGGCCACAGAAGCCTTCCCTGTTAGCGAGCGCTCGGCACATTTCCTCTTAACAAGATGAAAAAGCGATGCGGCTCATTTCTTCTGAAGAGCTGTAACATCTCTGTTTGCTCAACAGGACGATCCAAGAGTACACGGATCATCATGGCTCTCATGGATGACTGAACAGTCAGGAAGATGTGTATAGATGGGGACTGGGAGCTTCCTCTTCTATTGTTACATCTGGCTTGGAGCTCACAGAGGAGGATTTTTACAGATTGGAGACTTAAAGCACCTGTTCCCTTGAAAGTGAAAAAAACAATAGGACAGGTTTCTTTCTAGGAATGGGTGCAGTAAAATTGACTCAATTGTTCTTGCAAAATTTGAAATGAGTTAGTAATTGCATTGACATGTACAGCACAGCATGCCTATACAAGGGAAAATCGAAGGTCACAATAGTGAGATAGGCTTTCTGTAAAGCCTGAGTTTTAAAAATATCAACCAATCAGCCTGACTCATACATTGCTAAGCCCAAAAAAAGGTGCCCAAAGGTCCCCAAAACTGTGGGGGCAAGGCTCTGGTCTGGGGTTCCTGTGGAGTAAATGTTATAATCTAGGGTGCCTGTGGGGTAAATGAACTGGGTTGCCTCTGGGGGCGGTGTTATGAAATGGGGTGCTTGTGGGGGCAGTGTTGTAATCTGGGGTGTCTGTGGGGCAGTTATAATTATCCAGGATGCCTATGGGGGCAGTGCTTTGATCTGGGGTGCCTGTGGGGGCAGCATTATGATCTGGGGTGCCTGTGAGGGCAGTGGTATGATCTGGGGTGCCTGTGGGGGCAGCGTTATGATCTTGGGTGCTTGTAGGGGCATTTTTATGATCTGGGGTGCCTGTGAGTGCAGTGTGATGATCTGGGGGACCTGTGGGGGCAGTGTTATGATCTGGGGTGCCTGTGGGGGCAGTGTTATGATCTGGGGTGCCTGTGGGGGCAGTGTTATGATCTGGGGTGCCTGTGGGGGCAGTGTTATGTTTTGGGATGCCTGTGGGGGCAGTGTTATGTTTTGGGATGCCTGTGGGGGCAGTGTTATGTTTTGGGATGCCTGGGCAGTGTTATGTTTTGGGATGCCTGTGGGGGCAGTGTTATGTTTTGGGATGCCTGTGGGGGCAGTGTTATGTTTTGGGATGCCTGTGGGGGCAATGTTATGATCTGGAGTGCCTGTGGGGGCAGTGTTATGAAAATTATGAAAGAGAGGTTCAGGGAGCATGAACTGGCCACAGCAGATCCCAGCGATTTACCCCACTGATAATCTTAGGGATGTGCAGGACAAGACTTACCCAAGACTTTACCATCATTAATGCAAGATCTTGGGGAAAAAAAATATTACATTTCTGGATTGAAATAAATGTTGAGTTTTTAGTGATATCTTTTCAGTCCCAGAATTCTTTTTGCTAGTTCATAGCTCTAAAACACAAAACAGAAGCCCTACAAACAGTGAAGTTTGCAGCATGAAAATTAAATAAACATGACATCTTTTATTAAAAAAATGAGGACAGGAGGAAAGGAACGACTCGGCACTTGTTTGCCTCTGTAAATCAGGCCAAAGTAATTTCCTATTTCCATTATGAGCAGCAGCTTGTTTGGAGTGGAAGTTACGAAGTGCGACCATGCAGAGGAAATGAGGGGTGATTTTTTTTTTTTACCTCCCACCCTTCTGTGTTTAAAACTCTGGAAAAAAAGATAAAATCATTATACATTACGGATGGCAATCTTGCTTAGGACAGGTCTTTTGACATGAAAAAGCTTAGCATCCCAAGTCCTGCAAGAATAAGTAACAGATACAATGCTGGAGCGTATTTTTATTGATGGAATAGGGATCCTGAGCTTTCCCAAAATCCTGCTGTAAGGCCCAGCAGACCATAGTATGAATGCTGAAAAGTCAATTAAGCCAATCTGCTGGTCATAAAATTGATTGTGTAGTCTAAGATTCACTGCATATTTTGGATATATATTTATTTATAAGAGATTAATCCATGGTAGATCACCAGGGATTATTTTAATGAAAGCTGCAGTGTATTATAGATATATTATATTAGCGGGCCTGTTTATAAAGATACAGGCTGTGAAATTATTTCTTTAAAGTAATGGCTTCCTTTTTTTCCCGTATTTTTAAAATTGTCTATTAACCAAAAGGATTGTCAATTTCAGCATGATCAGCACTTTATAACCATGGCTATTTATTGGCATGTTCTGTATGACACTTTTAAAGGGACCCTGGAGTTCACCATTTTGATAATGGTGAGCCCTAAAGAAAGTGGTGTAGAAATGCAGCATTTATTCAAACTCCCCGGGCACCACTTTTGCTGCAGATTGCCACCTTAAAAAGAACCAGAATGTGGCCACAATGAAAGTCATTTCACTAATGGCTGGAAATGTCAAACCTTTGCCATATTCAAGGTAATAATGCGTCTAATTGTCACTTTAGAAGGTTTCAGGGTACCTTTATTCCCCCACTTTTTTTAAGCCTGATTTCCATGAAAATAACATCTGTTCCCACTTTTATAAACAAAGAATTATAAAAATGTGTTTATCAAGTTACAAAAAGAGAACAAAAAATGAAGAATAAAAAGCGGTGAGAATACTTATCTGATCTCCACTTAATAGCTATGTCTGATATAAAATGGTAATAATTGGGGTTCACTCTCCTGTAGCAAGCAATGGGGAGTACTTATCAGTTAGGAATAATAATGAAAAAGGAAAGCTAACCAGAGCTAAGCATTCGCCAGGGAACCATTTGCCAGATGCCATTTTATCAATATAGGGGGAGCTGAATTGCACGCACAAAGAATGGCGAGACGGACTGCTTCATGGAAACTCTTCCCTCACATGTCGGAGACTGCCCAAACCTCTGAGCAGAGTTTTCATTTCCTGATGCTAATGCATCTTTGTCTCTCTGAGGCCGGTACATAAGTCCTGTCTTAGGAGACGATATATTAAGTAGCTGTGCTGCAGGCTGACCTCACGGCAGGCTGTAGGATTTTACTGCGGATATTAATTTGAGTAAAACGCCTGTAATGCATGGCGACGAGAAGGTAAGAAGGAAGTGTGGAAAATCGGAAACAAATGTCCAGGTGAATGAAAGGCACGTTTCAGAATGAAGGATGGAAGTCAGATGTTCTTGTCAGGCACCGGAACTAAATATAATAGAAAAAAAAAGACATGGGATTTGTATAAAGAGGTAAAATGAACCATTATGGGGCTCTACAAAATCTGATCCCGCAATGGAGATCAATCCTGTTATACATAAGAGTAAGGATCCTCATGCCTATGGTCACTTTACGACTCGCTTTAGACACTGTGGCCCCCCAAACTGCTCATGTGTGAGAAAATCTATTTATCGCAATGCAAAAATAAGACCCAGAGCACTGGCATCAGTGCAAGTCTACCAGTTTATCATATGAAATTGTATAAAATATTTACAAGTATAGATGTGATGTATACGAGGACAATAAGGACTAAAGACAACTGACGCTTTTCAGGGGACATGCCCTCTCTTCATCAGGGCTCCCCTATAATCCTTATTGTTCACCTGCAAACTTGTGCAATAATTACTTTTTTTTGTCTTCTGCTTGTCTTTAGACAGATGTCATACTGGTAAAAGACAACAATTTCAACACACGTGGCTATTACAGGCACTTGCTGCTTTTATGTGTGCAGAAATAGAGCAGAAATGACAGCTAAATATTTCTGGCATGTCAGTGTTTTTACAGGTGACACTAAAGTGTCATGGCTGCGCAACCGGTAAGGCAAGACCTCAGGATCCAAACAGGATTTCACGCAGGTATGGTGCATGCAGGTAATCAAATTTCTAATGAGGTTGTAGAAAAGGTCACCTAATGGCACACACTAGCACCTAGGACAATAGCCCTTCATGCACAGCTTGTGTGTAATAGGCTTCGGAGTGACGGCAGTGTTACAGCTTTACACATTTCAGACATTCACAGAGATCCACTCATTCTTCCATACATTAACCTTTCAGGAGGAAATGACCTGTCCAGCCATGAAGAGCTCCCTGTAAAAGGGCAGTAACAAAAACAAGACGGGGAGGGATGAGGAAGACAAAGGATAGAAAGAAATTTGGAAGTAGTTATGTTCTATTACACTGCAAGCCACTGAACATATTTGGATACATTGGATCTGATTTATTAAAGCTCTCCAAGGCTGGAGAGAATTCACTTTCACCAGTGAAGCTATGTGATCAAGCAAACCTAGAATGGATTTCTTCAATGTCATTTGCTATTTTGCTAGCAAATGCTTTGAATCCTGGGCCAGATCCATCCAAGGTTTGTTGGATCACCCAGCTTCACTGGTGAAAGTGTATTCTCTCCAGCCTTGGAGAGCTTTAATAAATCAGGGCCATTGTGTACAATGGAGAAGGGAAACCAATCTAAAGAAGCCAGAAAAAAAACATATGTAAGAATCTGAATATCAGTCAATAAATTGCCATAGCAGTGAACCCTATTCTTTCTAGGATGTTTTTTTGTGCTGCTAATCACTCATATTCTCTATTTGTCAGAGCAGAACGGTCATCCCAGGTTCAGGCTGCCTGATTTTTTGCTATGCTCATGTTAGATGTCACACTTTCTAGACTGCTGGGTAAAACTGTAAACGATTTGCATTTCTATGTAATCCTGGCCGCATTGTTGTAGGAGTCTCCTACTAACCCAGGCAGGAGACTGGAGACCCTCTGTGGGGACTATAGGTGCTTGGAAACATACAATTCTGACTTGGATTACATCCAGTTTGTTTGAATGGGAAATTCAACTAGAATCAGACATTTCCAAGTCAGAATAGTTTTTTTAATGAGCTGTAATATACCTGACGATTGCCCTAGGGTAATACCCCTAAAAAGGCACTGGTGACAAAAGGCTGCAGTTTATATCTCTACTCTCTTTATTATTTTACAGTATTTATATAGCGCCAATATATTACGCAGCGCTGTACCAGTCCATAGTCATGTCACTAGCTGTCCCTTAAAGGGGCTCACAATCTAATGTCCCTACCATAGTCATATGTTTTAACACAGTCTAAGATAAATTTTTTTGGGGAAGCCAATTAACCTAACTGCATGTTTTTGGATTGTGGTAAGAAACCAGAGTAGAACCCACGAACATGGGAAGAACCTGCAAACTCCATGCAGATAGTGTCCTGGCCAGGATTTGAACCCGGGACCTAGCGCTGCAAAGGCCAGAGTGCTATCCTCTGAGCCTGGGTAATGTGCTCTCTTCAAAATAAAAAGTTGTAGCTTTACTGTAGCTTTACTGATTTAGTGTTTGAAGAATTGCAGAATGCTGTAACCTTTATTTCTCTCATCCTTTAAGATAAGGCTATCCTAACAAATACATACATGATTCTTCTGCCTTCTATCGGCTTCAACCCTTAAGCTGATGTCTGCCGATTATGTCTGCCGCCTCGCCTGCCTGACTTCACTTCTTCCTTGCAATCGATTGTCTGGCTATCTTCTGCTGCCCTAAACTCCTGCCTGAGAAATTGCATTAAGATAACAGCAATTCTGCCTGTTGTTGACAAAGAAGAGAGTATTTTTTACTCCATGACATGTGTATGTATAAATTCAGCTTGAGCTTTTGAGTTCTTTACACACATGCTTTTTACAACAAGGAAGAAAAGACGACAGAGGAAAATGTAAAGGGTAACTAACAGCCCTACCATTGGATAGAAAGCTCTACAATATGAAAATTCAAGATTTCCCGATCACTGGCTATAAAGTAATACAGAGACAATGTACACAAAAGGCCATGCATTTATTTCCTCAAACATCAAAAGAAAAGTATCAGTTTTGGAAGAAATGAAACCCAGCTATTTGTCTACCATTAACTGTTACTCATCTGTTAAATTGCAAAAGAAAGAAGCAAGCACAATGTTTCTAGAAGTATTTTGTGCTCCAGAGAGTGACATTTTTAAAGTAGCTGGCCATCATTTGGATAAACAGGAGACAGCGATAAGAATGTTTTCTCAGTCTGACTTCAATAGGAAATCAATGCCTGCTAAAACAGCCAGATAACCTTTGTCTGACCCAACCATTACTGCAACCCAACATATCAGTAAATCTATGTAAAAAAAAAAAAAAAATTGAAGCACGAAAAAAAATGAATGTGGCCATCTACAACATTTTCCCACTTATTAGGCATCGCTGATTGAAACTTTACAATTTGTTGCTGTTAAAGTGTATGTATAACCAGAACTTTGAGCATTAGAAAGTATGGAGAACCTAAAGAACCCTCGTTATGTCTTATTTAATTTATGTGCCATTGGGGAGATTCATTATCTCTACTGTGCTGCTAAATATTGTCCCTAATACAAAAGTGATAGGAAATTAATGTATTGGGTTGTCACTGAAATGGAAGTGAATTTCAGCATTGGAGACACTCTTCCACTCAATATACATATTCTACTTAGCATATACAGTATACGATGGCATGAGGGCAGCCAAATTTGTTTATTACATGTGCATGCAAAGGTTTTTTGCTCTTTTTAGTCTTGCATGGTGTTGCTCCTAAAGTGTATCAATACCCCAATAATGAATGTCTCTTTGCTTCCTTTTGGTCTGTTAAATATGTCATTAAATGCATTTTGTTTAAGGGTTCCATGAGTGCAAAAAAGTCCTGTGTCTTATGTACTTTGTAGTGGTACTTGAAATAATGTTATCAGCCCTCCCCTGGTAATGTTTGTGAATTTACAGAACAGCACCCACAGAGCCGGGTCATCCACAAGGCAACCTAGAAAGGAAACCCAGGGGTAGTGGATTGTCAAGGGATGCCTTTATTCTCCTGCAGTAAAGTTTATAGAGCTCATGGGCAAAGCTGTTGATTAATTCACAAAGTTTGATAGGACCGTGCCAGTATGGTCGTTACAAATAGGTTAATTTCTCTGTGTCTGATGTAATTATTTTAAATGTCAATTAGATGGAGGGGGACAAAGTTACCTTTTAGGATCTCATTCTGCCATTGTAGGCATGTTAAGTTGATAAAAAGAAGGGGAGATGATCTGTAGCCCTAACACACATCCTTTATTAGGGAGACAATGCTATTCTTCCAGTACAGCAAGTGATCATACATTATCTTGGGTTTTGATGCAGGAAACTGATCAGTCAACCTAAACCATTAAAAGATATGAGCCTTGCCTGAAAGGAGAATTATCTTCTGGCCATGTTTTTATCAAAATAACCAAAAATGAAACCACTTATTCTATCATTTTCTTTTAAAAGTGCCAAGCAGGATGACTTGGCTCCTGAATTTTAACTGAATCCTCAGAAAGGTTCAAACTCTCCCCACATTGCCCAAAAATATGTGAATCTTCGTGGTCTTGTGACTCACTGGAATAGAACCCCCTAAACCAAATTAACACTTGCACTCGTCAATAATATCTGACCACGAGAAAGAGGAAAAAATTTGAATTGTTTCCACAATGACTAATGGAAGTGGCAGGAAAATAAAGCCGATTATCCACACGTTAAAGGGGGCCAGTCATCAGCGGCACCCCTAAGCCCCGTCTCTCCCTAATATCCGTGAAATAATCTTGAGCGTTGATTGACGAGCCCGCTCTAGATTCCATCGCACCAAGTTGTCAGCCTGTTAGCAATGCAGTGGTTAAACTGCTAACCGCTGGCACTATTCCAGGCTAAGCAGAGATTGTTTTTGCCAAAATCTCCTCCAGCTCAGCGCTGGCACCCTGCCCATCCAAAGGGGACCTCTCTAACCCCGGCTGGTATGAGGATAACGAGAGAAAGCTGCAATTTTGGGAGGCTGGGCAGCAGAAGCTAGTGTGAGAGAAAAAGTGGATGAACCAGTTTATGGGCCAGCAATGATGTGGGCCTTATGTATGAAATAAATCACTGACGGTTTGGAATTTATTTTGAGATAAAGAATAATTGTATTAAAAAAAACACGTCATAGCATTATTATGTAGGGGATGGGATCCCTTTTTAATGTACAGCTCTGCGTAATATGTTGGTGCTACATAAATACTGTTTATTAGTAGTATTAACTCTGCAACAGGGGGGCAAGCCTGCTCTAAGCTGTGATGGTGATCCCCATGCTGCACTGATACTTGATAGGTTTTCAATGTTGCTTTTCTATTATTATTATTATTACACAGTTTTATATAGCGCAATCATATTACGCAGTGCTGTACAAAGTCCATAGTTGTGTCACTAGACAGCAAGATGATGCCATCTTTGTTTTGGCATCACACTGGCTCACCACTAGACTAAAATGCCAGCTCAGAAATTAGACAATCATGTAAATCCCAAAGTTTGCTTAATTCTTAGCTGTGTTCAAACACAGATCAGCCTCTTATTTTATGAATTGGTACAAAGATTCAAAGATTCAATTCCTAAAGCATAAGACTGAGGAAATGTTTCCTTCTACCTGCAGAAGGCTGTTTAAATCATTTCAGCTAAGGCAAAGTCAATGACTTTAATTGACACAATGTAAAGCTTTTTTTAAAAAAAAAATGATATTGTTACTGAATATTGTAAAATGGCAGGAATTTATTTCACTTGTAAAATTTCTGACAGATGTGCTTTAAAATCTACGGAGAGTACAGAATATTATAATTGGTTCATGATGGTAATTTTCATTCCTAAAAGTTATCATATTATCAAGAAAAGTTAAATCTTTGGAACAATATCTCTAGCACATTTTTATATACTGTATATACTGTATATCTGATGACTCTCCCCAGGAGTGTGAGTGGGAAGCGTGCGTAGTGAAAGTTTGTTTTGATGCCGCTGTCGTGCTGTAAATTCCAGTAACAGTCACAGGAAATCCTGACAGCTTCCTATTTTTAAATACTTAATTCACTTGTTTAATAAGAGGTTCTTAAATGCCATCAGCTAGCTGTATCCGGCTCCAGCATCATTGGGTTCACTGGATAGTACAGAAGATGCCATGTACCCATTTGAGATAATTGTCGTTCACTACAAATGATCCTTGATGAATAGGCATGAGCAAAGAATGAAATCTAAACCCATGAGTATATATACAGCACAGTAATGCAATCATTTGTAGAACTGGGGAGATCACTTTATTGACAATAACACGTTTACAAGTTCACTTTCCTATGCCATGCACAAGCCTATTGGCCACATGTATGTGGTTGCATGCACAATCATTCGTTGCCAAATGACATCCATACCCAGAATGTGGGGGTGACAGATAATCACCAGAACAAATCCATCCATATGGATTATTCATTGCAGCCGAGAAACATCATGGATCATTATCTCGTGATGTCATTGGCCTTTTATTTTTTTATGATCATTTAATGATATGTCTCTGATCATTCATTTGGAATGTGAATTATCCAACGTGTGTACGTAGCTTTACAGCAACCAGCACCCTTTGCTTAGTTTCAATGCCAATAGAATGCAAACCTCAAACAAGCGGAATATAGGAATAATTTGGTCCACATGCCAGCCAGGCAAAAAGATCTTTGATCCCCATCTCAACATTTGCTGCAAACAACAGGCATAACGGTCTCCGGTACTCTAGAAGCTATCAGAGGAACGGGGTATTGTGCTCATTTTTTACAGGCTTTTTTTTACCATGCGCTGAAATTTTTCTTTATTGTCATATAAAGTTAGAAGCAAAATTTAGTTAACAAATTTAGCATGCAAATTTGAAGCAAACCTGCACAAAGGGCCCCTATCTTTGCCACCCTGTTAAATTTGTCTACTTAGAAATTATTTGTGACATCCACTAGAATCTATACAGCTTCCCCAAATGTACTGAAAGTTTTAGATGATCCCCTTGGTCTATGAGCTGTACAATATACTCCTATATTTTTCTCATGTGGCTCCATTTTCATCCCGCATACATTTCAGATGAGGTAACCCAACCCTTGTGCGAGGGCTCCACTATTAATCCAAAACTGACCAGATAAATGTCTTTCATCTCTAAGTTTGTCTTCTACCTACCATTCTAAAACCTCTCAGCGTTCTCTTCAATCATTTCTCAGCGTCTTAATGGGCCGATCGGTCTTATTAAAAATTCTTCTGCGAGAGTGACGGCAACACATGCTCAGTTCCTCTCCCGCCAAGGCCTGAAAAAGTTTAAGACTTACAAGCAGCAGCTTCAAAGGCCCAGAGAGAAACTGCAAAACCTGCACCTGTCCCTAACCTGTAACACTTAATCCTGGTGCCATTTAACTGGGATTGGAGCTGCCTGTTAATGGCAGGTAGGGTTGCATGTAATGACTTTGGTGGGAAAAATGTGTAAGGGAATTCAGTGCAGAAAATAAGCTGGGTTTTATGAGGGTGTCTAAGCAAATGCACATATAATAAATATTCAGGACAGAACATCTAAAGAATATTCTATATACTATAACAGTCAATAAAGAATAACAGTCACAAGAATAAAGTGCATGTGAGTCCAAGAACAAAAATGTCATATAATGCAGAAGTGGTGGCTGCATTAGTTTTCAGGATTGTTTTCCTTTAGTTTCTTACTAAGAAGTAGAAAAAAAAGAGAGGGAGACTCTCGCTATCCCTGAAAAAAAATTGCCAACCTCTAAGACTTTAGATACAGGACCCAGTACAGGTATTTCAAGGGTTGCTATGCAAGAAAAAGGGGTTTCATGTAAAAACATCAACTATTTATCCATACAAAGATCCAAAGTTGTCCTACAATAAAAAGGTTTCCATTGTAGAAATGGTGTTTTGGGATTCCATAATTGCACCAAATAAAATCAAAATGAAAGGTCTCGGCTCCAACACGTTTCACCCATGTTGGGCTTCCTCAGCAAAGACTATAGATGGAGGCACATCATACAGGAGACTCATACTGATGGTTATCAAGGGTGCTCAATTTGAAAGGGTTTTCTCAGAAATATTTTTGCCACAAAACCCCCTTTTTTTGCATACTCACCCAGAAATACCTGAATTGAGTACTATATCTCTTGTTTTCCTTTATTTTGACATGGACTAGGGCTTTCTGTTCTAGGATGACAACACTCAGATTAGTACACCTATGGTGGAGCAGCATTGTCATCTGAGAAACAGGATTTGTGTCTGAACCTCCTCCTCGCCTTGTCTCCATAATATAGTGTTTTCTGGTTTACAGAGGTAAACTGTCAAGAACTGAAAACACTGCTGATTGGGATCAGCTGTGTCTAATTTGTACGTTACAAACTTAGTGAATTTTAGAAGTTAGGTAACTGGTTTTCTGGCAGATCCATAGGTAGTTTTGCACTTTTCAAGTAGATAGAACAAAAGTCTTTCAGTGATATATTTAACTAAGCTAAAAGCAGCAAATAACAAGTTCATTGTTAGGTTTATCATACACTTTAAACATAATGTATTGTGTGCTATGTGAATAAAATGATCTTTTGTTCTGAGTATAAAGGAGTTCAGTTTATTATGCTGGTAAACTCAGTGCACAGAAAACAGAATATGAGCTGCCAATCCATAGCCGATGAAAGACGTACAGGAGGAATGAAAGAGGAAGAGATTGTAGTTGTGATGGGGAGATTTCTCACCAGAGAACCTGGAAGAATCAAATACAGAAAGAGAATCTGCAAACTGTACACGGAGAGTTTCTGTGCTGGAAAATGAGCCCAGGAGCCCCACCACCGCCAACCATTTGTCAGTAAGACAGTAGCAAGACAAAGGCCACTTTGAGTTACAGTAATTCAGATCTTTAAATAATTCTAATTCTGCATGGGAAATACATCAAAAACAGGGGTAGTACTATGATCTATGCCAGAAGTGTTATAGATTATTTAACATTAACAGTAACATTTAACATATATGCCACTTTAAAATGATCATTTGGTCCGCTTTAAATGATCATTTAGAACACTCATCCTGATATTGCTTAAAAACAAAAGGATCTTGAAGCCACCTATATTAATAAGCACAGTGTCAGTGTTGTGTCAGGCTCTCCTATTGTGCCATTTCAAAATGAATCACAAGCTTGCAAAAAAACAAAAAAAAAAACAACACATGGCATAAAGTTACGCAAAATACCAGAATGTGTTTCTCTACAGGGGAAATGCACGAAGCAGCCAAAGCGATCAGCTATTTTGGATTTCACAGTTTTGCAATAGAGTGAGGCAGCAGATGTGGCTGTGTGTGAGCTCAGAGGATGTAGGAACTGCTCGTGAACTTGGCTGCCTATCTTGCTAGGCGCGTGCCTATGGGCTGTGGCTGGGGCTGTGCAACCGATAGGCTCAAACAATGCTACTTCAGCTTCAAGGACAATAAAATATGTTTGAAGTTTGTCACCTGTGTTAGAAGCTGCTCCGGAGTCAAGCTGTTGATCCATCGTGTGTATCGTTCAGTTGCTTCTGGTGGCTCGCGTCTCACACGGCATCCAACAATCTTTATAAAAAAAAAGACAATAGATATCAGGAAAAAAAACAGCACAGAGATGCAAACATAAATCTCTGTAGAGCCAGGATCATCAGCATACTTATGGGACCTGAACACTAGATAAAACTTTTATTGTTTGGGTTCCTTTAATTTATTCTCCAAAAACTTCTTGCATCCTCTGCTGCCATTGGCCACCAGCCTGATTTGGGGTTCCTTTTACCCCTGGGTGGGGCGTTTGATCACAAATCCTGGGCTCAAAGTAGAGCTTGCCTTGAGAACCATTGTCATGGAAGGTGAAGGGGTATGTTACCATAGTTAATGGGAAGAACCACACGGAATAGCTGGGAGTAAATGTATTTAGCCCACCAGGAAGGGTTGAATACTGGCAGCAGGCAATAAGCAGTGACCTTTGGGTAATTTAAGACACAGACCAGAAGAAAGGTAAATATTGACAGACTTCCATTACATAGCTGATTATCTTATGAATCAGGGGTCCCCAACCCCTGGTCCGCCAGCCTGTCTGACAGGTGGGCCTCGGCTCTGGCCGGTGCACCCACAGCGGGGTCAGGAGAAGGACCCTGCTTGGGGGGGTGCACCGGCCAGAGGCTCGGACCATGTCTCCAGTACGCATCGCAGGCTCAGGGCGGTGGCCAGGTTGTGTCTCTGGACACAACCCACCCAGGCTCAGACCTGCGATGGGAGAGTGGACGGGTTCTGGCATCATGACGAAACTCTGGGGGAAGTTTCTTCAGCTTTAAGTGACACACGATCCCCCGCGCATGCACGGTCCGGAGTCAGAGAATTTAGTGGTCCGCGAGCTCCAAACAGTTGGGGATCATTGTTATAAATAACCCGAGGTGACAATACAGTTTTCAACTGTGGGCATCAGGGAACATTTATCTTCTATCAAGGGAAAGGGAAGGTTATTAATATGAACACTGGGAGCCTAGCTTGGTTTCTGTTTCAGGACATGAAGGTACCCATAGATATGAACAGTGATGTCTTCTTACAGCCTGCAGTGGACAAACAAGGTTATGAAAGGATTTTTTAAAGTTTTATTCCCAGCTCATTATTCCTTCTACAACAAATGCTACAGGACAGAATTGTTGAATTTTTCCTTAAAGGAAAAAATGTGAGTTCCCCTTAAAGCTGAATTAAATCCAGGTATACTCACTTGTTCCAGTTCTATCAAAGGGCACCAACATCTTTTCCTTTCTTCTTTACTGTGTCGGGATTGTAGGCCATCTTGATAGGAAGGTGGGTACAACGTTTTAATCAGGTGAAGCTGGGATGTGCTGGCGATGCTGGCAACCATTGCATAGCTGTGCACCCTGGAAGGCCAGCATAAGGAGGGCAGTAAGCGTGCAGCTCCCCTTCCTGTAGCAGACCAGTCAGTATGCCCCATGGATGTAGGAAGGAGGCCCTGTCCCTCAATTTTGGAATACCCATTGTTGGGAGACAGGGCCTTTTCCCTCAGATCTGCTCTCAAGGAATGATGTAGGGATTTTCCATTACTACAAAGAGAGTGAATCACCTTGTCCCAAGATGTAAATACATAATCAATAATGATATCCAATACCTGGCAATGTTTACCCATTGCAGACTGTAGTATTATTAGCACAGAGAATCCTGACTGGTGTCACTAACCAAACTGACCAGCGCTTGCAAAGACAGCTGGGTACATGGACACGTTTCACCAACACATATTGGTATTAAAAGACACTCATCCCTACAGAGCAGCCTTATGGCAGATTTTACAACCCCCAATAGGATAACACCTAGATAGGATTTAGCTTGCAAAAGCACCATTTATCCTAAAACCTGTGCATCCTTCGCATCTAAAACCTAGCAAGTTTGAATAGAAAATCTTTGTTTTTGAGTTTAGATATGAAGCAATTCAATGAATTGTTTTGGATATATTGACATCGTTGCCATCAAATGATTTCAGTGGTATGACCTAATATTAAAAAACACATCTCTACGCAACACAAAGAAAGCCTCATGACACACGGGAAATTACAAAAGTGTTGCAATAATATGCAAACCACTGAGGGGGGTATGCAAGGAGTATACCCAGGGGAAGCTGCCCAAGTGTGTAATGCAACCACAGAAGTGGTTGCCACAGACCTCCCAGTCTTGGAAAGTAATAGCCTCCCATTAGCTGATGTTTTTGAATTAAGGTAAGATGAGCTGTTGAAAAATATCACACAAATCTGTGCTGGGGGGCTATATCCAATCACTAAAAGAACGAACACATTTCAAGTTAATGCATTTTGACTTAAACACACAATGAACACCTGGCAAGTGTTAAAGCCATTAAATCATTCACCCTTCTGGAGTATGGGAGTTCAAATAAAGAGCACCTGTCACATATGTAGAAGCCTTTGTATGTGGATCTATTGGAATGTTGTAAAAATATGTAAAATTGTAAATTCAAGTTAATGTTTTTAGCTCGATATAAACAGACATTCAGCCTGTAGCAGAGGATGGTGCCTTTCACGCTCCCTTCCTTCAGATATTTACACATCATGGCTGCATGACGTAAAATTATTTTTGAACCATTTTCACTCACATTTTTCTTAGTGACAGGTCACCTTAAGGGAAAAGTAGCAAAGTATGTATAACGTATAGTCCATGCTATATGAGGTGATATATGTCAGCAAATGCTTTCATCTTGGATACAAATTTGTTCCTAAAAGGTTGAACATTTGGTAACCACCTTTGAGACATTAATATCTTACATGAAGAAATATTTATTTACAGCCAGCATGATTCTACGAAACACAGATGAGTAAGTTCTGCTGTATGGGGGATTTAAAAACCTGGTCAATGTTGTTGCATTAACATGTATTTCACTTTGGCAGCCCATTCATTTCAAAGAGGTTAGCACTGCAAGTTAGAAAACAACACGCCACAATACACACATCTATTGATTGTGGTGCTGTCAAGACAATGCAAAGTTGTGTGTGCTTTTCTGAGCCATTTACTTGTACTCAGATCTGTAGTTAAGTAGCGTGCACACTGCCTCATTTGACAAAGAAAGTGGCAAATTTAGGGTTTAATCAACAGGCTATAAAACATCAGGTGCAAGCAAAAAGCTGCTGGCCATTGATGGATATCATCCTGAGGGTTGAAAATTCATTCTTGCTTTTTTTCCGCCATACAAATGTCAAAACCAACTATATTATAGAATTTATATTTTAAGTAGCAATCATGATTGGCTGCAAAGATTTTCCAAAAAATGCTGGAAAATCTTTATAAAATAGGGAACTTTTATTAGCTTACCAAAATAGGATTATTGTGCTGCCCTGCACAAACAAAACATATCATATTCCTCCAAATTTCACTATATATTTGTAAAATCGTCTTTCCATAGAATATTTCCTCTGTGGATTTAACCGGTAAACAAGCAATTTCAGAGAACAAAATCATTTCTAAGAACTCAAACCAACCAATTTCCCTTGACTTTCTAGAGTGAATATTACACAACATTTTTTTTCTTGGGGTTTTAACCTACAGAGCTGAATTCTGAGGTTGAGAAAGCTTACAGGATGCTAGTAATGCACGTGCACTTATATATTTATATACTGAATAAATTTTAGGCTTATAACAGGGAACACCCAAATAATTGCTTAATTTCAGCATTAGCTTCCTTCCTATTTCTAGGTAACTCTTCTCCTTCTACACAGAACTGAGCCTGAATACCAATTTCCTGATTTGTAACAATAAATGATGGAAGAGCAAGGTATAGCATGATGAATAATATACAAGAGACCCAATTTTGTGTCTTGTTTGTTGTATGGATTTATAATAACAGCTGGCTTGGCCTTGCATTAATGCTTAAATGTATAAGGTGGAGAGCACAATGTATACGTAAGAGTAGCAACCTTTCCTAATGTGTATTAGTATTTGCCACTCCAATTATGTGACATGTAATTAAAAAGAAAGTAAAGGGAAACCTGGGGATTTTTAGGCAAAACACATTTGTATTGTTTTCACAAAAGTAACAATCAGAAACATACACAATGGTTACAAGCGGTCTTTGCCAATAAGGCTTCATGGGATGAATAGACCAATTATCTATACATATAGGTTCCCTGGCTACATATAAAAAATGAGGGTCCAAAAATAAACTTCTCTTGCCCCAACATGTTGCAGTAGGTGGTTAAGGTGGAGAGCAGCAGACTGTTTGCAGGCAGATTATTTTAAAATGTTGTCACATTCAGTAAAAGCCAACACGTTTCAAGGGTATGTTTATTCAACACCTAAAGAGAAAAAGAGAAAAAAAAACAGAATGCCTTTGTATATTCCAAGTATTCTGGATGCAAATACTTCAGAAGGAGTATACCCTGAGCAAATCTACAATAGACATTGTTCCAGTCAGTCATAATTCAGAGCAAGTTGATGGTTTGGAAGTCTCCCAGCCATAGTGCACCGGCCTGACTGTAAACAGCAGCTGGACCACCTGGATCAGTTTCAAAGCAGATTTCATTAATCTGGGTGAAACTCTGAGGTAAAGCTGTGCCGTGGCCAGGCTTTGGTATACAAGTCATTAGGACATCAGGGAAGCGAGGGGTGCAAATACCACTCAGTGTCTGGAGCCGCTTTGTTTAGGATAGTAATACATCACTTGGAGACATAACATGGTGCAGTTAGTATTTCGCACATTAAAACGGAACCTTTACATGTTTGTTTTGCTGATAAGTCACAATATGCAACAACAGTATCAGTTTTAGAAAAGCATATTGTAATTAAAAAGCTGTCCTTAAGCTCTAGTTACTCTTTTGCCTGAGCTAAAATGTCATCAATTTGCTGCAGGCAGGAGGGAGCTTTTCCCGGAGTCTTCTTTCCCTCAATGATCAGACTGCAGCATCTGACTTCTAAACATAAAATTGTGTCATCTAAGCTGCCATTGCAGCCCAGGAAATAGTAATGCCTGAACAAAAATGGCGAATGTCAGGAGGAGTACATGATAGAAAATACATCACAACCAGCAAACTGCATGACACATTTACTGACACCGTACTAAAAAATTTTGCCAGTGTCTCATATGCAAAAAAATGCATCTGATTCTTCCTATAACAATGCCGTACAAATAACAATATTCAGTAATAATCATCTCCGGTCATTGCAATGCACAAAAATAAACAAGCTGCCCTTGTAAAGTCTGCTTCCCATTACGTTATAATTATGGGAATTCGAACATCCATTTAGAAGATTTTTAATGCATAAAAACATGTGTTCTGTCATTATTACAAAGCCTCATATAAAAATTCCAATGACAAAATCCTCATAAAATTATTAAAACTACAACAAATTGTACATTTAAAAAACAGCAGTACCCAAAACGTAAATCGGAAATAAACCGTTTATATGGCCTGTTGATGGGAGTACTGAGGTCAATGGAGACCGGGCAGTTTGGTCATCGGACCCTTCTAACCTAAACGTTGCACAATGCATTGGCCAAAAGACCACATGACTGGTGCCGATCCACAAAATCAGATTGCATTATGTTTCCATTACAAGGGATTGGTCACATTTTAGGATATTGGAAGAATGTTTTTTAATGTGTGCTGCCTGCTGACTTTTAAAGGCTAGACTAAGCTGGTAGCAGTTTACTTTAGGCAGTGCCCAAAACTGGTTTTAGACATGATGGGCTACATGATGATTGGGCTACATGCTCCAGAATGCATTAAACTCCATGAGTTAATTTTATTTAAAGCATATCTGATGGCTGAAGATTTATGAATAAAGTAATGCCGGTCCCTTTAAAATTTGCGCTATTAGCAATTGGCCACTTCCAGCCATTTCTCTTCAACTACTCTGCTGTCAATCATTTTGTTATGCAGTTATGTGAGGTTGGATGCAGTTGCATAACCAGAAGTGACTTTTTAGGATGATGGCCACAATTAACCACAGTCACATGTAAATGCAAGCACAAAATAGTTCCCTACTGCTCCAATTCCTAGGAAGCAGTTGGAAGGGCAATTGAGCCCATGGTAGAACTAATTTCAAAACTGAAATTGCCCATTTGGGAAGGAAACTCTTTCAGGAGTGATGGCTGAAGATTGTTTTTTGCATGTTGCATGTGAGGAAACTGGGTGTGCAAGAAGAAAAGTTCCAAAATCAGTATAAAAAAAATCCAGATTTCATTTTACTTAGACTTTTGTTTAATAGAATACTCAACATGTTTTCAGGGATAGAAAGGGTCCCCTACATCAGGGCTTGGTAACATGGTAACAAGTGTCAGAATTGTTGAAACTAGAGTGATCCTGAGAGGTAATGAGAATGGTTGCTTCACATGCTGGTTAAACCATTGGAACCATTTTTAAACAACTAGTGGTGCGTAAAATCAGTTCACTTGTTCATTTCCCTCACTTCAGAGACATGAAGGATATACAAAATCTTCCAAAAGATACAAAACTGCATTCTTTCTGAAGGTTAGAATGGGCTCGCCAGAAAAGATAGACTGCAAAATAGAGATACAGTCAAAAGTGCATCAATCAGACATCAACCCCATGAAATGACGTTGGAACCAGGGAATTCAGATGGGACAAATAATGCAATCCAAAGAAGTTATCAATCGGAGATCCAGGAAGGAAGCCAGGCAATACTTTTCAAGGAACCTCCAAATGGGTCCAGGAATGTAATACTGGAACCTCAGAATAAATCAAACATAAACATAAAAAAGTGTAATCAGTTTTATTCCCACTTTCGTATTAAAAACAGGTAAAAACCTTCTAAAAATGAATTCCAGGATCCGTATAGAGTACTCAATGTCTGTTAATGTAATGAACAATCTCACACACATAACTTAGAAACACAAGTCAGTTTTAATATTGGATACAATTTATATTCTTTCACATCTCATCTGTATCATTAAAAACACAAAAATTCCAATCAGTTACATTCTGAGAACTTGAGAAACATTGCATTAGACAAGCAAGGGGAGCTTCCAAGGCCAGCTTCACCCATAAGCGATAACACAGTTTTGCGTGGTTACTGGTAAAATGAATCACACATTGGATTATTATATCTCTCAAGGACCCCAGCGGTGAGAACTTTCAGCAAAACCAAAGCATGGTGTCATGTTCCTAGTTGGAATGCCTGTAATGCACAATGATACATTTATTGCAGTGTGATCATTTTCTCCTGGCTTTAGGGGACATGAAAGTGGAAAACCCCTTTAAGTCATCTAGAAGAAAGGGTGGCCAGTTAGTGGGATGATCTGTTGGTGAACCGGGAACACAAGTACACATTCTCCATCTGAATTTCTTGAACGTGTTCCATATGGCCTGTATGACTCCCAAAGTTCAATCCTCATGAGTCAGATAAAGTCTATACAGAGTTCCAGAAAAACTCCTGGACTGTGACCTCTTGGACCCATTTAGACCTATCTATTGCGGTGCATTGCAGTAAAGCAGCACATATTTTGCCACAACACACCATATGTGCAATAAACTGTAGCGGTGCCAAAGGGAGACTATGGCAGAATGGGGCCCAAGGCAAGCCAGCCACTTTTTTTGTTGCCCGTAAAATTGACAATAATTAGAAATATACCCTATAGAGGGAATCTGCCCTGCCTAAATTGTTGGCGGTAGCAAGGCCTCATTAAACATGTGCCAAGAAATATGTCTCCCTTTGTGATGGGACAAGCAGGTGCACAGCTTTGACCAAATGTGCTTTCCCGGTAAAAAACTGCAGGAGCATGAACCTTGCAGTTGGGCCTCCCAGACATCCCGTGGGCCCTAGGCTGTTGTCTGGGTTGCCTTGTGATTGATCCAGCCCTGTGAACTGCCTAATATTGTCAAGGAAATATCTGACGCACATGCATTGCATCAGAACACACAGTAAAGCACTGTAAAACTGCGCATGTGTGGTTTTCTGTTGATTCAACACATTGGCAGTACACTATAATAAATTGTTGCCTAGACATAAGATGGACCAGAAAGATCTGAATGGGCAGCTGACCATTGTACTTATCCTGGGCGATAATATCTGGTTTGTCCTAACCCATGTAGAAGAAATATTTGCTGGCCTGGAACACAAACTCTAGATGGAACCCAGTTGGACTGGTGGGAAATTTCAATTTGAAATTGACAGGTATAGTACAGCTCAGCCAAGCTGGCTGCTGAACGATGGCAGCTGTAATGACAAATATAGTAATGTCGGATCAGAACTCCAATCCAAAATTGGAATAATTTTGATGCAAGCCAGAAATAGATCTGATTAGTTAATCCTGACAGATTGTAATGTTTAAGATTTATTTACTATCCACTATGTCAGCAAACTGCAAGAAGAGCAATCAAGTACAAAACCTTTCAATGAATTGCCTTCCATAACGTATTACAGCAATATTATAGCAATGGAAAAAAAATAGCCATTCCGTGCACGCTTAGCAGCCACGTCTTCTGCGTGCCCTGAAAACATTCCCACGTTAACTTTTGTGAATGTTACTTTATATTTGTTAACATGGAAGCAACTTCCTCTTTTTTTAGGACTATAAATCTCATTTTAATGATTTGGGCAATGTAAATTGAAAGCAGACGTAAAAATACCATGCAGGGATGAAGAAAAGGAATACACAAGAAAAAGGATGAAATGGCAGCCGTGGGGTGTGTGAGAGAGGCACGGAAAATGCAGATGAATTTCTCAATATCCTGAGAGATTTATGGGAAGCTGCGATTAAAGAAACAATGGAGTGTCTGGCAACTGAACTGGAGGATGAGGGCGATGAACATTGCACAGTGCGTACATGTGGTTATAAAACACAGGCAACTCTTCATTTTGTAACACAGAAAGAGAACAAACAGTATCTGCAATTAAAGCTATGGGTAATTAGAGGGAAAAAGGTTCCAGCCAGATTCCTCTTCTTAGGCCATACAGGGAAATACAAGGGAGAGTGGAGAGCTCTGGACAGCAAGAATTGCTTGTCCCGCACTTTAATACCAAGCTCCAGGCAAACGGCTAACACACAGATGAAATACATATATGTAAGGTGTTTTACTTGCCAAAAGATTAGTATTTCAGTCCATTCAGTACTGAGATTTAAGCGGTTCTGTCACTCAGCCCAGTACTGTCTGGCAGAACAGGAGAACGGAATATTATGTGATGAGGTTATAGGTCCCTGATGCTCTTTTTTCTTACACTGTGTTCTTCCTATGAGCATCATACTTGTTAGCATGAGGACCAAACTGATTTGCTCTTTATGCTGCTCTCCTTCCCAAGCTTTTTGCTATATAGGAGCTGCCAGAAGGTAATGCAAAGTCGAATTCAAATACCTACAGTGCTTGCATTTCAAAATATATTTAATGATGTGTTATTGCATACAGAGCTGAACTCTTTGTACCTTTTATAACTACTGGGGTGAGCTTAAACATGCCCATGCAACAGATCCTTGGGTAACCCAAACCCCACTCCCTTCTAAGTAATTGACAAAAAGCCTAAACTGAATGTCCCAATTTTCTGAACACCTGCCATCATGAGACACACGTGATCCATGTCTTCATTTTCTTTGGCTACAGTGTGGAAAGGACTTTCTTCAAAAGCTCATGTGTCTTAATAATGACATGGATATTTCCAATAGGCTGAAAGAAGTAAAAAAAAAAAAAAGGATTTGAAGTTTTTGAAGACAGCAAATAGTGGCCTCATGATGCTTGAAGCAACAAGGCCAGTACCTAAACTTCAATGGTGGATCACCAATCTCAACTAATGGCCCCAATAGGTTCATGTGACTCAGGTACATAAAAACATGGTAGACAGATAGGATGGATTGAAGAAATTGGTTTTACAATGAGCCAAATCATTATTATAAATTGCCACTCCACAACCTAACAAAGCACAAATTATTGCCTTGTATAGAATTTACCCATCCCCTATGTGTTCCCAAACTTAATCCTCCCAGATTGTTAGTTTGGAAGGGCGAGGATCCATCTCTAATTATTTCTTATTGCTATGATTTCCTCTCCAGCTGTATGTGCCTTTCATTCCAATTCTAATTCATATGGAATTAATATGACCCGCTCTTGCTACACTGACTGAACAATGCCATTGGAGTAGTTGGCACTATATCTGTTATAATAGTTATGTAAGAGTAAACAAAGCGAACAGACGGGAAAAAAAAAAACAAAACTGAAAAACTTAGGCAAGAGTATAAAAGAAAAAAACAGCAACACAGAAAAAATGGCTCCCAAATGACATCATCAAAGAGGACTTTAAAACAATGGAAGCTGCTGAGATAGGTTGCATTAGTTTTGCTCTGAATAAGAATTAATATCACAGCAGTCTGCCTAGAAATGCTCCAGAATTTTAATTGGCTTTAATTAAAGGAGGAAGAAAATCTGCCCAGCATTACAATTATTCAATTATGGAGGATTCCGCTCTGATAGCCAGCAAAGACAGCCCATTTTCAGTTGCCGAATCATGCAAATAGGGGCCTAGCTGCACCTCAGGTTGAACAGACCACGTTAAGCTGATGGCATGGAACTCTGCCAGGCTGGGATGCTGTGCCAAGCACGATCTTCTCTTGCTCGGCGAGGACAACTACTTCTGCAAGAGGGACGGTGATTAATAAATTAAGTAGAGTGCCCTGTGAACCAAGCAAATGGTCACTTTTCTGAACCATTTTCCTTGAATAAACGCTTGCTGCAAAGCAACAGCTGCCCGATTGTCGTAATGGAGAAGATCTGCCTTGACGTTGGCATAAATTATGCCCTCATCTCTTTGGGGAAAGGAAAAAAAAAGCCGGTATTATCTCTGCTGCTCACGTTGTCAGATGGGCATCAAACAGTTCTGGTAACTGAGTGTCTTGCTGACAAGAATATCTATTGCTAAACTAGTCGGTTGCATGCCAGATTCCACTGCGGCTCAGGGGAAAGGAACACAAAAGAGGTTCATTTTTTTTTTTCAGTGCCAGGAAATTTAATGTTCACTATATGACGCATCCGTTTCCTGTTATCTCGCTCTTTATACAATTAATGTTTGATATATAAATTGACTGTATGTAGGCAGGCATTATAGGCGACTGTAAACAGATGTCTCACCATTGGGCAATCTGTGCCAAAAACAGACCAGATGTACCAACAGTGTTTCCCAAGATTAAGTCATGAGTTGTAATCACACCCTTTACAGCATCTCAACTACCACATGTACTACATGTTTGGGTTGGAAAATGACATAAAAAATAAAAACTTTGCAACCTCTGAACCCTAAACCAACAGTTGATAGGGAGGAAGGCAAATGAACCCCCTTTCATGTGATCCCATTTCTTCTTTTTTCAACCCCAAAGGCTACTATTTTTATCATTATTGGTTGCAAGTTATATTTTGTGCATTTAAATCCAGTTCACATCAGCAGTTTACCATTGGGTGTTAATCCAACCTCATCTTCTGATTTGTAAATGGGACATTAAAATAAAGCTACTACTACTGAGCTGACAAGAATCGGTTCCTATGGAAGTATATTTAACATTTCCATGGCTCCTAATGAAAAGAACCCCTTCCATATTAATTAGGAACTCAAGAATCTTAATGTAGTGTATTACAGATAAATCAAAATAAAGTAAACTGAGTGAGCTTTCAACTTTCTGCCAAGTTGCAGCACTGCATCTTTTGACCTGGAATTGCATTTGACACACACAAGCTCCAAAACATAGAATTTGGGTTTGCAATTAGAAAAGATGCAGTGTATTATGTGAATGAGGGGAGGGGGCGTTATTGTTGTGGTTTTGGAAGGGAATGCTGTCTTGGCATCAAAAGGAACTGACCACTGAATTCCCTCCTGTACCCAGAGCTTCAATGCCACCAGGATCAACTGGCAAGTCCATGGAACAGGAATATTCTGTTTTGTCATCTTTTGACCATAAATGGGGCATTCCTGCTAATGGACCTGTCAACAGAACCAGATGGTTGTGAGACTATAAATTTAAAGTTAGGTTAGGTAACAAAAATGTTTGTGGTTCCAAGAGCTAGTCTTTCATGCCCCTAATCAGTGCTAAGACAGGTCCATATGACAAAGATTTTATTTTCCCCATCAAACGATGTAATCGATGTAAGATTTTGCCATCTTTGCATTTACTTCTTCTCTTCCCAACAAACACAAATGGAAGTGAAAGTCTCCTGAAAATGAAGGGAAATCCCCTCTAAGACACCTGCCTGTTTGAACCAGTGTCCCCATTGGAGGGTTTGTCCGCTGTTTCTGTTGCAAAATATTGGATTCACCATCACTATTTATTTATCAATATTTATTTTGCGAACAGTAAAATAATTTTTATAAAAACCCCTTTTAATTGCCAGTCTGGACTATCTGCCCTTCGCTGTCTGCTCCCTGGAGAGAATGACTTCCCATGGAAGGTGGCCCGGCACACGGACAGGAAGGGGAGACACGAGGGCATGTTGTGTGGTGGATATATAAACAGCAGGCTAGCTGTGATTGATCTCGTAGAAGGAGATCTCAGGATATAATGGCAGGCGGGGACAGAAAACGCCTTTCCTGTCTGACAAATGCCAGAGCTATTGGAACCATCAGACAACACAGAACAGTATGGATAAAATAGAGGGATTGCTATTGTTATGTCCCCAGGTGAGGAGAAGATTCTGACACACTTAAAAGAATTTACAGGAAGGGAAATCCCGTATGAATTATGTCCCCTGTTCATAACGGGCTGGGGATGTTTGAAAAACAAATATTGAGTCTATATTTCTTAGAAATAGTCTGTGGTCAGGCTATAGTCATTTCACATTCCGCATACTTACATTTAATCAACAGACAATAAATGAGTTTTATAAAAGCCATCACTGAACTACGTATCTGCAGGCAGTGTGCAGCAACTCATCCTGAAAGTACACAATAGAACCTAAATCCCTTATAGCAGCATTGGACAAAACACATGAATAGCAGCCCTGTAGCTTGTGCTTTTAGAAACCAAGTTTATAGTGTCATCCCCTCCATTTCTGACATGAGCATCCTATTGTTTTTGGAGGATTAGTCAGTGAAAATCTATTGCTTGGTCGCTGGTACACAGTGCCATAAACATTTAAAAGGAGGTTGACTTACTAGGGCGGTGACCCCAGGACTACACAACACCCCACTCCTCATCCCCATAACAAAGAAGGAAAGTGTTCTGTAGATCTCAAAAAACAAATGGACAGAAATAGACTGCTAGCCATAACACTGTAGTGTACATGTGGCAAGATTAACAGCACGTGCCAAGTTGCCATTCAATGTGAATGACACCCGAAACGCACCTTAGGAATGCACTGCCTGCAAGGCTGTGTGGTGCTCTTTAAGAAAATCCATCATAAATTACATTTGTGTGCCATATGATGCATTTGGCAACTTATTCAAATGAATGTGCTGCCAAACATGGTGCATTGTAGCCCATACGGCAATGACTGCGGGTTTATTCAAAAGCACTTCATTCCTATAGTGTGCAGGAGCCCTAAAACGCTTTCTATGCGCTTTAATTGAAGGCAGAAATTTGCTCTAAGTGTGCTGTGACACGCAGTCCAAATATGTCCAACGTGTTTGGCACTGCCTTCTAATAATGACAAAGTGCTACTTTGTAATGTTTACACAACACTTTCCCTGAGCCACCTCACAGCAGTCTAAAACACAAAATGACATTTACACAATGTAAACACCATCAGATCAACGCTTTATTGTGACATCAGGGCTCGCTACCGCCCCCCGCAATCGCACGTCCAGACCGGTGTGCGCGTTTTGTTGGGTTAGGGATTACTAGTGGCTGATGCTCTGATTAGAAGTGTCAGTGAGGTGTTTATTGAAGAAAGCCTTGGTGCGTGTTATTGTCGTTGCAGGTTTTCCATCAAACTAGTTTTGCTGGGCAGCAGAAGTCAATGTTGTGATTGCTAATGCGCCTGTCTGTGCACAAAGATAATACGTCCGGGTCGGGGTGAGCAGATGTTTAAAGAAGATGTGACCAGCATAATGCATATCTAAACCTGAGAGCAAAAATGTCACATTGCAGTTTACTAGTCCTCAGATGCAGCTGCATTAGGGCCTTTTCAGACCCAAAGTGTATAACTCACTGTTTTCCTCAACTGCATGCACAGCAAACTGCACTAAGGGCAACCACATGCCCGTGGCTGTGGTGCAAATCAACCAAACTGTGCCGTAAACTGCCGCAGCTGTGTGCCAAAAAAAAATGGTACCGTTTGAGGCAAGTCACTTCGATGGAAATGGCTGGGACCAATATGGAGTCCATGGAAGAACACTATGGCTCACCGGGGGTCTGAAATGGCCCTTAGTTTGCCTATTTGCATGCTTTTGGTTCTTTGTTTGCACCTGGTGAACCTGCCAGTAGCATAGGGATGGATTTTGGGTGGCAAAGATACTCCAACTGGCAAGAAATGTAGTAAGCTGGAATGCTGTGTATTTGGGACCCTGACTTCATATCTTCCAAGAAGCACATTTTGTCTAAAACTTGCCTGATTTCCCACACTCCCCACCTCCATAACACAGCTTACTAAAACATAACATAATAACAATATAACATAATAACATAAGTGTTAATATAGAACCAGGAACAACGTAACTGATAAGACTGCAGCACAGGCACAATTTCAAATCAATGCAATTTGCACAAAAGTCACATTTTTTGCAACACAATGACCCTGTATAATCATTATTATATTTTAATTATTCAAAAACAAAAAGGAAAAAACAAGTGTCTAACGCTATCATATATGTGTTTAGCTGAATCAATGTTCATCGACTTGATTACTTTGACTTTGCTACAAATGCCAATTGAAAATCAATTGATTGTATCACTAGATTCTGTAATGTTCCGTTGAATCAGTAGTAATATTTAATGTGTTATTGATTACCATGGAATTGATCTCGCAACTAGTGGAGATAAACATATGTGTGTTTGCTCCAAATCCCATGAAATAAGAAATAATGGTGAGGTTTCTGAAGGGGGATAGATAATTGTACAACTGGATTTTTCCACTGTCCGGGTGGAGCATCTCTAGCAATAAGGAGGGTGAATACCAAACAGGAGTCTGACAAATGACCAAGTTTGTAAATTCGTGACAGAGCATCTTATGCAGAGTTAAAATGCAGCAAACCCAATTAGGGGCCAATTCCCACGCACACAATTCCCTCTCTGCCAAGATTCCTACGGTGTAATTAGAGTGCGCAGTTGTGGCCTTGCAGCAAATTAACTTTTGTGTTGTATCCAAACGCCATTGTTAAAGCTCTGAACGCGGACTGAGTGTCCCCCAACAGAGGCTGTAAATGAGGAAAGATAGAAGATGGAGAGTGTCAAAATGAGAGAGAGAGAGAGAGAGAGAGAAAAGAGAGACCGGGAGGATAGAAGAGAAAGATGGAAAAAGAAGGGGATAAAGAAAAAGAAAGAGTGGGAGAGAGAGAAGAGAGAGAGAGAGAGAGGTGGGAGACAGAATAACACATACAAAGGGAGAGAGAGTGAGAAGGTGAGGGAGATAGAGAGAAGGGAAGAAAGGGAGGGGGAAAAAGATGATACATTGATAAATAGATGATAAATAAAAATAATAAAACAAAAAGTCAGAGGAAGACAAAGGAACAATTTAGAAACCTATTGTGTGAAAGATAAGGTTGGGATTCATAAAAGAGTATTTTTCACCCAAAATTTTGGGACGGCAGTGGTGTGCTGTTAGCAAAATTTTACACAATAATACACAAGTAAAAATATCTCTCAGCAACACAGAAATAGAAATACTTTTCTTACAGGAAGGCTGGATCCCGGGTCAGATTTGTATTTCTGTCTGTGCTGCTGTAGCAAATTTTCCCTCACTTCATGTTGGTGAAAATGTGACAGCAAGTTTAGGGAAATCTTTATATCGGAGCCCCAGATAGCAGTAAAAACCTTAAGACCACAAAAGGAGCGCCAAACTCCTGAGTGGTCAGAGTCCAAAATAACTTTAATGGTTTATACTATGATCACATAAGACATCTAATGCGTTTCGGGGGCCAACACTTTAATCGTTATAAAAACTTGGACCCTGGATGCAAAGTTACTGGAGAATTTTATAATGAATCCAGCGTGTTTGATTGTGGGACAAATAAGTATATAAGAAAAGTATCTCAACATAGAAACAGCTACATAAGCCTACAGGGCCCTGTCTATGTCAGGTTGCTCTTATATTTACATATTTTCCCACCAGCAGACAGGCTGGATTTATTATAGGTTTCCTGCACCTTTGTCCTGATGAAGGGGGCGTGTGTTGGCCCCGATACATGTTGGCTGTTCTATCACTATATGAACCATTAGTATATTCTGGGCACTTTTCTTGGGCCTGATTTATTAAAGCTCTGCAAAACTGGAGAAGATAGACTATCATGTGAGAACCTGAGTGATACAGCAAGCTTGGAACCGATCTGGTCCAGGGTCGAAAACATTTTCCAACTAATGGCAAATTTTTTTAAAGAAATCCATTCCAGGTTCGCTAGATCTCCCCGATTCACCCATATGGTCTATTGTTTCCAGGTTTGAAGAGATTTAATAAATCAGACTCATTTTGTAGTTTGTTTTTTAGGGGCCACATATTTTGTTTCATATTCTACATAACCATCAAAGAGTGCAAGAGCAGCCTTACCGGATCCATCAAGATTAAAAAATAATAATGCTTTCCCTGTAACATAAAACCAATGAAACTTGAAAGACCCAGACCCTCTAAAATTTCCCCTAGTGAGGTTCTGCTACTGTCCAAGTTTGTTGAAAAAAAAACTTTTTTTTTGCTATTGTCCTTTTAAAAAAGCTTTACACTACTTTTGTGTTTTTTTTTTTGTCATTGGCTACTTTCAGGTTTAATGACAACCAGCATAATCTGACTCCTCCATGTGACCCTTGGGTGTCATGGACACACCCCCTGTCTGTGCATCACTCAACCCGAGATCACAGCTGCACAGAAAGGTGATCACAGGTCATCTTGTTTGTGCAGAATTAAATATAGAAACACTGTGGGATCACAGAAAAAGTTACAGCTGGCATCTCCCCAACATTGAGCACTGGGAGAGGAAAAAGCTTTAGTATTTTAAAGCAGAAAACAGCCACCAATCATATTTTAAAGGGGTGCAGGGTGAAGGATTAAAAAGTTGTGAAACTTAATTTGGGTTTTAAATGAATTGCCTGCAACCTGTGAACAACACAAGAAAAGGAAAATAACATGCAAGCTATAAACACAACTGATATATGCAATAAATGAATATATTAAAAAAATACTTTCTACCAGAAAGATTAATAAAGGTAACATTTAGTGAACTGGCCGCTGTTTTCTTGCAATTGGAACAAGTTGTCACACTACAAAGGGTTGGAGGGCTTTTTGTCTACTGAATGAACAATTGCAGAAATGTGGTGAATTTCACGTTACTTTCATTGTTTTTCTTTTCTGTCCTCCAAAACCCACTAAACCACATAACTCTTTGAAACAAAGGAGCGCCTCGGGTCATTTACACACACATTCATAAATTGAAAATCCTTTGTAACATCTCAGTGCTACTGATCATCCTTAGCTTCTTTGCAGCTACTAAAAAGGTTTGTGTGGATGGAATTGGCTTGCACCACACATTGCTTTGGAAAACATCATAATTGTACATACCAATTTTCTTATTTTCAATTAGAACATAATATCAAGTAGAACATATTAAAATGCAAGAATCATGTGAACATCAAAAATGTCATGATATTGTGCATAATATATTTTATCACCCTTCATAACATGAATGCACATCACTTTTTTCATTTTTACCTAAAAAGGGGGGGCTGTCTTATTTGATGGCCCTGCCTTATCATCGGGGAAACACGGTATATATATATATATATAACTATCACACCTTAGGTCCTGTAATGTGATATTAGGGTATCAGATCAGTGTTTGGAAGATCAGGAACAGATGAAGTTGTCTAATATGTCATACCTGAAAAAGGAAAGCAAACGTGGCCTGTTATGATGCCCTCCTAACACAGGCGCATAGAACACAGTGTAGTAAACATTACAAACACTTAAGTTATTTGTTTTGTTTAAACTCAAAATAAAAACTCAAAGAGTTGGTAAAAAAAAAAAAATCATCTGCAGAGACGCAATCAATACTTTACTGACACAAACATAAGCGTACAAGTTTTGCTCCAACACACAATGAGTGGAAGTTTGAGATGAATTGCAATTTTGGGTGGACTACTAATCCATGTTTGGGCCAAAAAATTAACATGGAACATTGTAGACACAAGGTCGGGGATGTGGTTTCCTTGGCATTATGATTAGCTCATTATGATCAGTACTGGGCAATCTAAATTTCAAGCTAGGTCAGGTTCCACTTCGGACAACCATGCTGTGCTATGCCATAACCTAGCCCTGAGAACAAGTATGGTTTCAGTATTCACAAAGAGGGATAGCATCCTTGTGAATGATAATCAGCTATTAAAAAAAAAAAACTCCAAATCAGTAGATTTTTTTCTGGTAACCCGAGAAGTTTGGAGGAAAGTTACACTGGTAATGACACTGAACAAACAACAAATACAGTAACACTGGTGAGACTTAAATGGCACTTCTGGTTTTACCACTGGAAAGCTAAAGGTGACATTTTTACTGTGAAGAGCAACTATGGGAAAGGAGTACAATAAGCAAATGTAAAGTTCTATCCAGGCAACACCACAAGTGTGTGATTGAATAGATATGTAGGTCATTTGTAGCCTATTATCCACAAATATCCTTTGTTAGAATTATTGTATGTGAATGATTAATATAGATAGAAATATATTTTATACAATGTTGTAAGTTATTTATATTTCTTCCTGTTTCTCTTTGAATACTAGTACTTTTTACCCCAGAAATTCATGAATTGTCTAGGTCATTGTGCTTCATTCTTATCTGCTATCATTGATGGTTTTTGTACCTGGAACACTGTATTGTCTTTTATGCTTCTTTGATGCTGGGAGCCAAGCAAACCAGCAGGACAGATTGATTGGCATGTTACCACGGTCAGTATATTTCACCGTTACTCTACGACTATATACACTTCCAGATGTGTGTTACGACCAACAACTGCAGGCCATTAAAGTGGGGATGATGTTGCAGGGTTAGTAAATCTTAGGGTAACCGTAAACTTTCAGCAGTGAAACAATAGGACAGGTGCAAGCCGTTTCCCGCTGATCTGACCAGAACCACATGATCTACCGGACATTAATACCAGCACCTGGCCAGGACACACACACACAGACTATGACGGACTAGACAGACCAAATGTGAGAAAGATGAAGTTATACACTATTCCGGAATCTGTACAGAGAACCAAATGTTCCAGGTGCACTGTAAAGGAATACAAAGAAACAAAGATTCCGTTGTCTTGTGATACTCTCATAGTATTTTTTTTTTTTTTTTTTATCTTTCGCTGGATACACCTGTAATAATCTGTACAAGCACCAACATCTGCCAACATCTCCCACAGTATCACCATACCATTTAAATATCTGTGTGTTGCTTGTCCATGCTTCTTCTTTTCCAACAACTGTTGGAAAATGTGCAGAAGCAATGCAATGTGTTATATCAGCAACTATCAACAATCTATATAAAAAAGAGCAAACTACATATAAAAGTAATTCTTTTCACTGGGATTTTGTTATGGAGCGATATGGCTTCTTTAAGAGGTGACAACCACTTGTGACAGCAGATCTGTTATCATAAATATGCAATAAAGGTACACATTTCATAGAAAAGAATAAAATGTTGGCCAAAGCTGAAAACATTGAGTTGTCCTTATACTATACAGCCCATTGACTTTTATTGGTAGCCCATGTATCTCCAATTTATGCAGTAATGAACCCCAGTAGACAACAGACACCTCAATGGGCCCTCAGACAACTCTCATTTACAATGTGTCCTGCATTGGCTGTACAGTGCCAGGCTTCACAGGTCTCTATTGGAAGTCACCAACCAAAATTATTTTCCCAGCAGGATAACTTTCACCGAATCGTGAGGCCTCGTACACTGCCAGCCAAGTTCTGGTGGTGTGAATGGAATATTGGAACAGAAGTTTTGAACAAACATAATCACTATTTATTACACCCAAATGCTGGGAAAGTTTGGAAGATGTAAACTGTGGTAAAAGAGTAGGCGTGAGGGAAAACTTTAATGGCCACCCTCCGGAATGCCTACAGTATAAACTCAAATATTAAAATCTCCTCTGGCTTCAGTTAGCCAAGACGACTAGATTTAACGGGTTGCCAATCAAAATCAAAAATTATGTGGGAAAAAGCTGCATTCTTTAGCACCCCAAGATGCATTTATGGGTGATGGAAAGAAGAAAAGAAAAGGTTAAAGCATATTGGTTTGGTGGCAATGTTAAGTAATGTAGCCTTGCAATATTCAAGTGGTGTGAATGGAATATTGGAACAGAAGTTTTGAAACAAACAAACATAATCACTATTTATTACACCCAAATGCTGGGAAACTTATGGGATATATGTCATTCACTCATATCAGCCCAATTATATGACTGTATAATGACTGATTATATGACATCTCTATAAAGCATAAATCATGGAGATAAACACAAAAAATAAATAACCTCCTGTACTCTGCAACAAATCTGATAGGAAATAAAGTGGTAATGAGTTTTCCTGCACAGCTGCCCAGTAAAAGGAACCCCTATATAAACCTCATTACTACAAATTAATTATCACCTAGTCTGGACGATTGACCTCAAATCTTTGTGCCTCAGTGAGCTGCCAAAAACATCCCCAGCAGACCAATCTGGGGAAACAGTTTTTATTGCTTTGCAAAGGGTCAGCCACCATCCTACTCAAACTCATCTGCCTTCAATGGTTTAAATATAGACACCTGAACAAACCAAGATTGCATGTTCATAAATATATAGGTATGTGGACACTGTTCATGGCCCACTGAAGTTCAAACCAGGCATCAGAATGGGGAAGAAAGGCGATTTAAGTGACTTTGCACATGGCATGGCTGTTGGTGCCAGGAGGAATGATCTGAATATTTCGGAAACTGGCAATCTGCTGGGATTTTTACCCACAACCTCCTCTAGGGTTTACAGAGAATGATCTGAAATAGGGAGATTATCTTGTGAGCGGCAGTTCTCTTGGTGATAATGCCTTATTGATGTCATAGGAGAATGGAAGGCTGGTTCGGGCTGATAGAAAGGCATCAGGAACTCAAATAACTGTAAGACCCCCAAGGTCTGCAGAAGAACATCTCTGAATACGCAACACATCCAACCTTGGAGCAGATGGACTACAGCTGGAGACCACAATGGGGGGTTACTCCTGCCAACTAAGAACAGGCATATGAGGCTACAATTTGACAAGAAAAGATTGGGAAACATATTGTCTGGTCTGATGAGTCCTAATTTCTGATTAGACAGTCAGATGCTTTGGTCAGAATTTGGCATCAACATGAAAGCATGAATCGCGCGAGGTATTACTTGTATTGTATTACTTGTTCAGGCTGGTGGTGGTGTAATGGTGTGAGGAGAATTTTCATGGCACACTTTGGGCCCCTTAGCACAAATTGAGCATGGTTGAAATCTCACAGCCCACCTTAGTATTGTTGCTGACCATGTCCATTCCTTTATGCCTGCAGTGTCCCTATTTTCTGATGGCTAGTTCCTGCTAGAAAACACGCAGCAAGATGTGAAAATCCCTAATAAATGTTTCCTGCACTTTGTTGGATCAATGCCCCAAAGAACAATGGCAGTTTTGAAGGCACAATTGGGTTCAATCCAGTACAAGCCAGGTGTAAAAAGTAGCTAGCGAGTGCATATCACAACAAATTCATACTTTGATGATCCTCTTATCAGGTGACAATTGTCTCCCAGTGACATGACTATGACTGTGACTGTGTAACACGAATGTTTCTGTTTAGGTCAATGATGGACAGAGCTGGGGGAGGACAGTAATAGTGCTGGGAAAAGCCAAAGTAAGGCAAACCAGCAAAATTCTCATCACAAGCCAATTAGGAGCCATCACATTCTTCCCTAAAGTAATTGGAATGGAATCAGAACCTGCCAAAGGTGGCTCCATAGGGAGAGCCAATTAACTGTGGCTTGAAAATAAGACTGATGATGGAATTGATTGATGATGAAAGATAGTAGTAGACAGAAGTACTGTTTTGTATACACATTTAAGTACACACGTGCAAAAGACTTTTGATAGAAAGTGAAAATACCGTGCCTATACGCATTTTGTACAAAAGCTACGTAAAAATACTTTTAGTCACAAAGGTCACTGCAGATCATACACACAATCACATCGCTGCGCTATTGTAAAAAATAAAAGCTGCCATTCTTTTTTGGCTTAGTACATATTTTTGTTTAGAGATGAGACACAAATTCACAAAAGAAAAAAAAATGTGACAAGTGGTAAATATACACTGTCAATATAACCCGTGATTTTGCTGGAAACCATTTCTGCTGGGGAGGAACACTTTAAAACTATGTGTGCTATGTGACTTCTGAACCATCCTGCAAATGCAGATTCCACTTAGCGAGAATTAGTAAAAATACTTGTACTATGGCACACTTTTCTGTCTGACCAGTACTGATAAAGCTTGCTCTCAGAGGAATGCTGTGAGGTATTTAGGGCCACCACCTCTGAGGGAGCAGAAACATCTGGGGGCATTTCTATCAAATGTCGAGGAGGAATATTCACACTATTTGGCCATAAATATTGGCATTTCATTATTCAGCTAAAAGGGTCACCATTACCTTTATTATTTTTACAGAATTTTAATTTAAAATCACATTTAGGCATATCACTTTTATATTATCATCTTTAGTCTGGTGGGGCTTTTGTTTCATAGATTTTGCCTAAACGATACACATATGTGGTGCTCATCCTGCAAACTGACACACCAAAATGATGCAAAGAGGTTTCCATCAGCCAGTAATCACACAAACATGCTTGTACGCTTTGACACACACACACTCAATCTATTAAATATACACATCATAAGCATCCGATTTCAAAATGCACAAACAGCAGACATTCACCCAAAATAAGCATGCAAAAACCCTCCATGGATCCAGAGGTATTGACTGTGTGCAATATGTGCAAACCCTGACTTTTTCCATCCTGCATATTCTATTAATTCTTGAACATGCTGTACAGCCCTAATAATCAACAGCAGTATAAGAAGTAGGAGAGGATAAATCTAAGTTCTATTTTACAGATTTATTTTATGGAAAAAAGAGAAGTAAAATGACATCAATGTGATGAAGAGTGTCACGTTATAAAGAACTTACAGGTGGATAATGATAAAGTAACATGAGGACGATGTATTTGCATTCCATTCTAAAGTAGGTTGACCTCCTGGAGGTAAGGGGATGGAAGAGTAGAGGTTATCCTTGGACTGGGGAGCCAGAATGACAAAAAAAGGAGGTAGAGTTTAAAAAGGTGAAATTTTAATATCATTGATCTGTTTCTTACTCATTCATACACAGCATTGGGTCATGAATTGATCACACGTGTCAGAAAAAGCTGAGATTTATTATCACTTCATCTACCTAGATTTCTGTTGCCCTTTAGAGATATAGAAAAAGGGAAGTTGTGCACACAGAATGATATGACTAAAATTGCAGCTAAATATTATATTTCTTCCCTAAGCAGCCAGGATAATAAGGAGGTTGCAATAACTGACATGATTTATTACGTTGTATTAGGGTTTAAGGCATGATAAAGTGGAAATTAATAGCTTGATAGGATATTTCTGCGTCATTGTAGTTTAAATAATCAGACACAAAAACAAACTTATAAAAAATAAATTCCCCAATACTCACATTCTGAGGAAGATGAGCAGCCGCCTCGTACTGCAGTCTGACTCTTTGTGGCATCATCACATCATCCTGTAACAAGTCATCAAACACATCAAATAACAAAAATGTCAAAACGAGTAAAACTGTGCTACAGTCCATTATGTAGAGATTTTATTCAATTTTATACTGTTTGGAATGGGTATTATATTCATTCTAAATTGGAATATAGGAATAAATAGAATAGTATTACGCTAGGTTTGTCATCTGCATTCCATTGTACAACGTTGCATCATATGTTGGCACTTCTTATTAAAAATTTTAATATTTGAAATGTTACACTGGGGCTTGAAATGGGCAATTCATGCAAGGAACCCTACAAATATCCTGTATGAAAAAACACACAGGACAAAATATTTCCATCTCCCTAAAACTGGACAAAGGATAACCCTGAATGTGATTATCTTCCCAGTTTATGTAAACAAGACTTTATGACATTCTCCTTTAAACGTGCGTCAGGAGGTTCAAGGCACGAGGTGAATTGTAAAGCTGAGCAGTGTAAAAATGCAGAAGTGTCAGAACAGATTTGAGGAAGTTGTTGATTGATTTAATTCTTAGTGACTTTAGGGTGAACTTTAACAGATTTATTGTATGATAGTGATTGGTATACAGAGGTCAGCACAGAATCTTCCAGCACACCTTGTAAACCAATTCTGGCACTGAGTGACCTGCACGACCCAGTGCCCAACACTTTGAATAAAGTTAACAGGTCTGATTTTTTAAAATTTGTTCTTTGTTTTTTTATTCTTTATTGGTGCATAAAAGGTTCACAAAAATAGCAACCAATGTGTTATTGAGGCAATAACGAGACTGGCCCTGATCTGGGGCCAATCAGAAGGAAACCCTGTGGTGTCCAAGGTCTTATGAGAAAAAACGCATGAACAGAAACCCATGATGGTTATATTTTTATATACCAACAAAAGGAAACAGGAGTCAGTGAGGGACCCCACTACTAAACCAGTCTGAGATGTCAAACAGAATCAATGCCCAGAGTATGATTGATGTTTCCACAAATACGCCAACAGAAAGGTAAAAATGATGCTGTTTTCCGCAAATTTCTTTTTGCATATTTTACCCCCCCTCAGCTTTAATGATCTGTTTTGATTTCTCCCATGTTCCCAGAGCCAAGAATCTGAAATTGAAAATCAGCCAATTCTAAAATTCCCTAAACTTTACTTGCCACAGGTGGGTAAAGCCACAATTTACAAACATATCTAATGGAATGTCAATATTGGTGGACAAATGCCACAGACAAATAAAATGTTACTTTTGCATCATGTGTCAAGGGCCAATTTCATGGCAAATAACACACTTTCACCAATTTCTACTTCCCCCAACTACTTCCCAGTGAAAAACTATGCCATTCTTTGCAGAAGCTTGATGGCAGCTGTCATAAGAGAGAACAGATACTGCTGGGCCAAGCAGGTGCCACACAGCTGAGCGGTGCTGGGAAAACACGGACGACCCAGCAAACCCCACAAGAGCAAAGGTTAAGTGATGTGTCAGCAAATCTTTAGGCCAACCATATGAAATTTCATCTTTTTGTAAAACATTTCAACTTTTTCTTGATTAAAAAATACCAACCATCCTAAAAATAAAAAAAAGTTGATGGAAAGAGGAAGCTGCCCTCTCGTTCTATCTGGAAAACACGCAGATAGTAAAAGTTCCGCCAACAATTGTTTACACAGAAACTGCCAGTGAACTTCCACTATTTCCTCTCACGTTGACGAAACTCTTTATGTCAGCTTGTTGCTACCGTTTTTGAGGTCCATTTCAACTTAAATCATCTGATCTTCTCATCTTAAGTTGAGAAGAAGCAGGATATGATTGTCAAATGAGAAACTGCTGCAATCCACTAATGTAACAACTGATATATTTCCCCAATAAATGTTTGCACATGGGGAAAAGGTAAAGCAGACCTAAAGCACAAACCATTGTTTTATATTAACTGGCTGCTAAGGTAGAGGCAACCAATAGGTCCCTCTTCTTGCAGAGCCTACCCACTATATCCATACCCAATACAAGTGCATAACAAATGGGAGCATTTATTGGATAGTAGGTGGAAGGTGCTAAAATGCAGGAAACAGGGTTTAGTCCAGATGTCAGGGAAGTTCTGTTTCCATGCCATAAAGTAAAACCAGGATCAGAAGAAGTATTTTTGGCTAATACGGGTTTCTCAAGACTTTCGTGTGGGTCCCCTTTAACATTTATAACCAACATAAGTCTATAAACAATTTCACATCACTTAAAACATATATATGATATATTGAAATGTATAATAGGTATAAACCCAACTTAGTTTTCTAAAGCAATTTCAATTTTTTATTCCTAGTTAAATTCTGATGATTTCCTGGAGCCTCAGCATGTCTACATGCCCTCCAGTGCATGGCATCAAGGCATTTTCTCAGAGTGGGTTTCTTAATAGTGACAACAGTGAACCATGGCTGTGTAATCTGCGTCAAGATGTCTCTATTAGATGCCTATATGATAGCTTAAAAGGAACAGCAAACCTGTCAGACAAACCAATGTTTTGAATGGATTACCTGATAAGGTAAAGACAAGCCATTGGTGCTTCTTCTTGCAAAGCCTACCTACCATCCCCATATCCAATACCAGTGGATAAATGAGAAATAAAAGCATTTATTGGGTAGGGAGTGGTGGGTAAAGGTGCTAAATTGCAGGGAACAGTGTTTAATCTAGAAGTCAAGGTAGGTTGGGTTCCATGCCATAAAATAAAACCAGTATCAAAGGGGAGCATAGAAGAAGACTTTTCTAGCCAATGCAGGTTTCCCCAGACGTTCATGTGGGTACACTTTAACCTTCACAACCATAGTTCACACATAATAAGTGTAAACCCAACTTAGTTTACTAAAGCATATAGGTTACAAAATATTTAAAATACATTTCAATTACATCCCTTTTCAAATCTCGTTGTTGAGGATTACCCAGAGTCTCAGCTATGTGCCTCCAGCATGTGGCTGCAAGGTATTACCAGAATGTGTTTCCTAATGCTGACAACAGTGGACCATGACTGTGTAATGTGTGTTAAAATATCTCTATCGAAAGTCCATATGACAGAATGAAATGAGGCAGAAAAATTGGACAAGGACACCCAATAAGGCAGCACCAGAAGAAGGACCTTCATGGAATGACCACCTGGTATGATATTATTAAACAGGATTTATATAGTGCCAACATATTACGCAGTGCTGTACATTAAATAGGGGTTGCAAATGACAGACGAATACAGACAGTGATACAGGAGAAGAGGACCCTGCCCCGAAGAGCTTACAATCTAGTAGGTGGGGGATATGTAATGGTGGGAAGTAGTGATGGTTTTAAAAGACAGAAGATGTGTAGGCAAGTTTGAAATTGAAAAAATGGGTTTTGAGTGCTCTTTTAAATGAGAAGAAAGTAGGAGCAACCTGAATAGGGCGAGGACAACCATTCCAGAGAGTTGGGGCAGCTCTAGAGAAGTCCGTGTGTGTGGTGAGGTTATGAGTGAGGAAGTCAGCAGTAGGTCATTGGAGGAGCGGAGAGAGCGCTTAGGGGAGTATTTTACCATGTCAGAAATGTAAGTGGGACAATAATTGTGGAGGGATTTGAAGGCAAAGCACAGGAGCTTGAATTTGATTCTCAGGTGAAATGGAAGCCAATGAAGAGATCTGCAAAGAGATGCAGCGGAAGAGGAGCGGTGGGAAGGATGGATGAGTCTGGCTGCAGCATTCATAATAGATTGTAGAGGAGAGTCGGGTTAGTGGAATACCAGGAAGGAGGAGGTTATATTACCGAAAGCTGCAAATTTAAATATCCTAACTATTTTATTTGAAATTATACGATTCTGTTTAGCTTTATGTGAGAGTTTACGCATTCCATTTACAGATACTTCAAACTCAAAAGGCAGCATAGATCTTGAATCACTATCATTGGAACAAGCTGTACCATCTGGCAAATCAACGACTTGTATCATTAGAACGTTATCTCAGCCTGTGGGCGGATGAACCCCTGACCATCGCACATTGTGTAATGCAAAGTGATGACTTCTCTGCCACACCTAACAAGAAACAACTCACACAAGTTGGAACCTCTGTAAGATTAGCTCCCCGCGGGAAATAACAAGTAAGCAAGTTGACCGGGATATCGGCTGTGAGTCAGACCTCTGGCCGGCGAATGGTGGGATGGTTGGACCATGACAGGAAAAGTAATGGGCTGCCAAGCTCAAGATTAGTTTTCTGGATCAAATCTGCAGATGTCTGTAAATATCTGAGTCATCCAATGTGTTCTCCATGGAAATGGAAAGAACACTCGGGAAGGATGAGAAAACACAATGTATCACAACAACTATCTCTGCTCAAATGATGGTAAATTTAGTGCCAAGAAAATAGTGAAAGGGGGCATACCATTTAAGTAAAACTCCAAAGTTTACAAATCAAGACACATTCTGAGTAATATGTAAAATAATCATAGACATAATATGCATAATATAATTCCTAGTCAGCAGAAAGTCCCTAATCTTGTGGGCCAGTGTTATGATCTAGGGTGCACGTAGGCACAGCATTATGATCTGGGGTGCCTGTGGGGTCAGTGTTATGATTTGGGGTGCAAGTGGGGCAGTGTTATGATTTGGGGTGGCTGTGGGGGCAGTGTTATGATTTGGGGTGGCTGTGGGGGCAGTATTATGCTCTGATGTGTATATAGCGAAGGGGGTTATGATCTCAGGTAACCGTGGGGGCAGCGTTATGATCTGGGGTTGCTTCAGGTGGCCAGGTCTAATTTCATCAACAGCTGACTCACTGAACATACTGATTAGGCAGGTTTTTCTATCAATAATTTTGTTTTCTGCTTTGATCGGTATATTTCAAGATGGCAATGCCAGTATTCATTGGGCTCAGATTGTAAATGTGTGGTTCTGGGAACATGAGGCATCATTGTCACACATGGATTGACCACCACCAGATATGAATCCCATGGAAAATCTTGGGGTTGTGCTGGAGAAGAAGCTGGAGACACAGCGCTCAGACTCTCCCATCACCAATACACTTGGAGAAAAATAGTGCATCTTTTCTCTATGACTTGCTTAGGCTAATAACATGGCAGGGGTATGGCCTTTACAAACATACTAAAAGGCACTATCACAAAATGTTGGGAGATTGCACATGCAATTATGAAAATATATATCTATGGTACTATGTGCACTATAGTGACCTTTTTAAAACAATTGAAACTGGAATCGAGAGCCCTACTCTGTCATTTTCAGAAAACTGAACAGCTATGAAGGAGGGAGCTGTTGCACTAGGCTAATGACAGGTTTGCATTAAAGATCAAAAGCTGCCACTTCCAAAATTGTGCAACTGTCAAGGGTGATTACCAAGACAGCCATACAAGTGGGTTACATGGAGTCAGTGAGAGTTGGTCAATGTGTGGACAGTACAGGGCCATCACATATCATTGGTGTAGGCTTTCTAAACCTTTTTAACAAGGTGGAACCCTTGAAATAACTTTCAGGTCTTAAGGGAATCCCTGCTATAATTAAAACATCTACAGCTCACTGTACATTGACATGGTGGTCAGTAGGAAGAATGTCCCCTACATTGCTGGCCATTAGGAAAAATATCTACCCCACAGATCATTGGTGTCAATTAAACTGACCTGGGAGGCACAAACAGCACATTGTTTTAGGAACCTCTAGCTCTCTGGAGGGACCATAGCTGAGAAAAACTGGTGTAAACTCTTCACATGGGGTCTGTTCTGGAGGCTCCTGGAGACAGGAGGAGTCCAAGGGCAAATTAAAAATCCAATGCCTGGTATTACAGTTTGAATTGGGAAATTTTAATTGTAATGTGGGCGGCAAGGTAGGCTCTCTTTGCACCGCTATGTCCCAGGTTCTAGTCTCGTCCGGAGTACTATCTGCATGGAGTCTGCATGTTCTGCCCGTGTTTGCATTGGTTTCTCCCGGGTATGTCGGTTCCCCCACATTTCAAAAACATACAGTTAGAATAATTGGCTTCCCCCGAAATTGATATGGGACTATGGTAGGGACATTATTATGAGCCCCTTTGGGGGACAGTTAGTGACATGAATATGGACTTTGTACAGCGCTGTGCAATATGTCAGCACTATATAAATACAAGTTAATAATAATAATAATTTACCAAACATATTTAGATGCATACCAAAACCAAAAAAAAAGCTTAAGTTTTTGGTATTGAAATTAACACTGGACACAGATTATCATATGATATGCAAAGTTTCTATAAAACATAACTTAATAGGAGGACTTCAGGCTCTGTGTTTTGTGTGAGAGACAAAACAAATATGTGTTGTCAGGACACAGACTTGCTTTCTGTTTGGTTAATAGGCCATCCTAATTCAACGGAAAGCACTGGGACCTCAAATTCAGTTATAGCATTTTCAGCATGACAGGCATGAAAAGAGGGAATTTGGGAATTTTCTCTGAGAGAGGACTGAGTCACCATTCCCTAAGGAGACATTCTTGCTGGTGAAGGGAAAAGCCAGCACTGATTTGTGGAAGGTAGAGATATGGTGGTTTCCTTCCCAAAGTTCACACCTGTCAGAGCAGACAGGAATGGACCTCACACACCAGTCAAGGGTGGACTACTTATCCAGCTGTGCTCCCAGGGGGGTGAAGAGACCTAAAAGTGTTTTACTACAGACATTATATGTACTCCTCTAAATAGAAACCTGACTTGTGGGATACGAGCAGGCTTTTACTGCCGACCTTTGTGTCTGAACAATGTCAGTTGTTTGACCTGGCTGGTCAAGTGGCTTTAATACTTTGCCAGTGAGCTAGAAAAAGCATGCATGGACTATGCTCAGACTTCATTCCCTGCATGCTTGTTCCAATTCAGTGACATACTAAAGCCAGAGAAGTAGCAGCAGAAGAAATAGTACATTAGCAATGGCATGTTTTTGGTTTAGGGGGCTAAAGATGTTGGCTGGGGCATTTTTATACATTTCATGAACTTGTCCTTTAACATGTCCTATCCAAAAATAGATGAGACATATACCTGCCTGCCCAGCACTGAAACCAGAAATCCTCTTCTCTTCAAAATCTACACTGGCTATGGAGTCTTTAGCATCCTCCAGGAGATCTGCTCTTGTTGTCAGATATATCAATACAATAGACAGTAGTTACATAGGAAGAACCCTATTTTGCAGCACAGAACCAAGCATATGATAAACCTGGAAATATTGGATGCTGAAGACCCTATAGCAGGTACAGCTATTGAAGAGAGCAAAAACTCCAGAAATGGGTGCTAGCCCAGGTAAGTATACAACTTTGGTGATAGGGAAGTGAACCTGTAAGTACTGGAAAATGAAGGCTGATGTTGCTATTTATTTACATCCTTCAAGGCTGCTTTAATGATCCTAGCTTTACAACTTAGTAAGTGGGAAAATGCATACTGAGATTTGTGACTTTGTAAATGTATTCAGATACTCATTAAGATAGAAGAATAGGGATAGATACAGAAAAGAATGTATTCAAAACACAAAAACAATGAAGGTGAAGCTCTAATTTGTATAGGAAAGTTGACTATAATATGTTAGCAGAACTTTTTTGCAGCTGTCCTTGGGTGGGAATTTTGGATTTTAGTTTAGGAAAAATCCCAAAGGGTTGATGATTCATTAAACCCCTGTAACCAGGGACTTTCCACACTTGTCTAACTCAATTGACAAAATGAGGCAAAAAATGCATCTGCCACCTCCAAACTGACTCATTGCTTTGAAAGGAACTGAAAATCTTTCACGTAATAACATTTTTAATATAGAAAAAGTCAGCTAGAACAGATCAGGAGCTGGGTAACCAATGTGCCTTACTTCTGGCTTTTTTTCTTCTTTCTAAACCTTTGTATTTTTCAGAATACATAGCCAGCACCTTAAAGGTTCAGGACAAAATATTGAAATATGTCCAATAGCATTCTTAACAGAAAGCCAAATATCGTGCTCTGAGCAATGATTATCTGTGGAGTCTTTGTGCCTATCAACAACAGCTCCCACAAGAGCGGACCAGGAGCCGATGACGCAAACGCAGGCTTAGGCAATGACGATAGTTGTTCTCACGTTGGCCTTGAGATGTAAAAGGTGTTTGTGCAGCAACAGAAGACAGTCAGAGACCATGCAGTAGGATTGGCCAATTTATGTATTTCCAAGGCCAAAGATAAGGTATACTAAAACAACGGCTGCTTCTCATCAATGGCAGGGTTTGGGTCGCAGAATAATCACTTTGTTTCCAATGAATGGGATGGGACACTTCTCAAGGACAAATATTCTGGCACAACAGACGCCTCACCAAATGTATTCAACAATTGTTTCCTTATGTATTTTTTTCTCATGTCTGGCTATCTCCTGCAGTTAAATACACTAAAAGGTTTACTTTTATCTTGCTGTTGCGTATTAAATTACTATGCTGCATTTGTATTGTATAGTCAAGCCACTAACTGTCCCTCAGAGGGGCTCACAATCTAATGCGGTTGGATGATGTGGCAAAATCTGACCTCTCTTGATTTTTGTAGCCTACCAGCAAATTCCTGATCAGGAATGGGTACATTGGAAAATCATTTGCATTTCATATATGTATAAAATTTAGTAATTGATGCACAAATCTTAATTATCTCCTGCTTTCTCTTTCTCTCTGTAGAGTAATATTGTTCAAATAAAGACCAAGAATTGCACATTTAGTTTGGTTATGCAAAGCATAAAAATTCAGGTTTCAGGATAGATTCTCCCATAATACTCTAGTGCACCAAGGGGCAGCTGAGCACTCCGTAAACCTTTCTTAGTCCAGTTCTATTTAACACCTATTTACCACGGTTGATGTTCTTACCCAGATCCCATAAAAAGCAGAGGGACTTTGAGTTTGGTTTCTGCTGATAGCTTTAAAATACAGTAGGTGTTAATGCACAAATACTGCAGTTTTATTCTGCAACTCTGGGGCCTGGAAGCTGTGTTGGGACCGAATGGGTCAAGGAAAGGATTTGTGTGGAGACAGAAAACTATAGGTTACTGCAGGCAGGCTCCAGACCATCATTTCTGACTTGATCACATCATGTTCTAGACAAGCTGCAGAGCTAAAAATAATACTGCACATTTCTTGTACTGCTCTGCGAGGTAGGGACTGGTGTTTTCATTGGCACTGCTCTGTTATTACTGATCACTTATTACACTCACAAGTAATTGCATGACCACTGAAACTTAGTCTGTGTGCTTTTGAACTTTCACATATTGTACACTCATACATGGGAGGTTTTATTCCTGACTTGGGGGATGTGTTGTAAAAGCCAATTTTGGTCACTGTTCTAAACCACAAGCAAAAAAGGTGCTGTACATTTTGCGCATGCTCTATTTTTGCAGTTTGTGCATGAGTAGTTTTATCTTGGTGATGGGTTGTAAAATGCTATGTATGTCATCGTTCTGTACCAACAAAAAAACTGCATTACACTTCGTGTGTTCTAATTTTTGCAATATTAAAATCTGTACAATTTAGCTCAATGGACTCAGATCACGAGAGGAAGAAGAGAAAAAGAAAGAGGTAGAGGGCTGTTATTCTCTCCAAGTCAATGGCAACTGGGCAGTGCCCAACAATGCAGGTGGAGTTGCTTTAGTCAAGTAATTAAGGTTTTCTTTAATGTCTCTGTTAATAGTGGAGTAAAGCTGCGTACACACGGCAAATTTTTCTCGCCCGATAATCGGTATCGGCCAATTATCGGGCGAAAATCTGCCGTGTGTACAGCAGGGTGCCGCTCCGTCGCTCTCCCCCTCCCCTCTCCATAGAGCATGAACGGTGCTGTATGTACAGCATCGTTCATGCATCGTGCATCGAGAAAAATTGCAGGTGTATATGCAGCTTTAGAGTAGTGTAGTAAGAAGGCTTAGAAGGAAAGAAGGAAAGAACAGAAGGACAGCAACTACCACCAACTAATGTGCATGGGAAATGCAGACAGAGGTATGCCTGACCTACTTAAAATTGGTTCAGAGTGGACTGTTTTAACCACATAAGTGCCTTGAATTTGCTTTGCTTACAAAATGACCCTAATTTGGTCACATAGAAAAACTGATTGTTACTGGGTGGCCAAATTTAAAAATGAGAAGACATATTTCACACTACTCAGAATCCTAGGTTTAACCCCCCCCCCACCCCAAAAAAAATAATATAATAGAGCTTACAAATCCCAAGATTTGGCAACACAAACCTCCTTTTGTAGTTGAAGCTAATCTATACAAAGTCCTACACCCAGGGCCCCCAATGATTACAGCACCAAATCCTGTTAGCCATCACCACCTTCACCAAGACTAAAGCCTACATTATACATGTTGCTAAAGTTAAAGGTGAGCATGCACCTCAGAAAAGCATGAGCAAGGAGCATGTGATGTGGGCTGAACTTGTTCCATCAGTCCTGGCGGGCACAGGAAGTTTGGGGAATAAATGGCAGTTCAGAGTTGCAGTGTGCCTGCTACACAGGTGCAATGAAGCTATTTTTTTCAGAAAGGTCCAAGGTGATCACATAAGTGCTGAGCTGACCTAGAGCAGGAAACCTAAGATGCAAAAATTTGTGCTTGCCCCCTCTTTAGCCAACAATGAGACTCAACTTAGTCAAGATACTCTTAACAAAAGGTTTACCAATTTATTGCACAGATGATTTGGATTCCAGTTTCAAAAACTTGGCATATTAGTTTGTAGATATGATCTGCATCCACAGGCTTCCAGTGTCCAACCTGGATATAAGAGGCCTCATGTGCAACCAATATTCAAAACATGTAACGGTATGGAAGATGGTTGGAGGCTGTCGACATGCTAGCCTACCGGAGATGGCCAAAGACCAAAAACTTGCTACAGGATATGGCCAGAGACCACAGACATATTGTAGGTTATGGTTAAAGAGCTCAGATATGCAGGAGGACAGTAAAGAATAAAGACATGTTATAGAAGAATGCAAGAGATCAATGACATAATAGATCCTTTACAAATCACTGCTCCCACCTCACATTGTAGCACAAATAAAAAAAAAAATACAAATGCCAAACCATTTTATTGGAAGTCAATATCGTAAATCTTTGTCCTTTCCTGGCCTCAGTTCTACCAGTTTGGGGACTGGGGTACAGAGAAAACTGTAGTACTACGGAACAGTTTATGTTGTGTATATATAGTAATACAGAAAGCATTTTCACTGACCTCCAACACAGAATGAAAGGAGGCATTCTCAGAAGTTCCCTCCGTCACATGACATGGGGCACATTGTACACACATACTTCTTTGCAAACTAAATAATTAACTCTCCCCATTTCCATGCTGCAAACTATTTCTAAAAAGTACATTCCTATCTCCTCATTTTATTGTTCCTATTAGTCAGTGTATCATGAAATCTCAATGCATGTTACAAGACATGATTTTCTGTAATCACAGTAGTGTCATCTGTGCCACCTGTGAATGCTTGGCATCTCATAGATCTTCAAGGATGTTTGTGTATTATTTACCTAAGAGTAGAAATACCAAGAAAATGAGTTTCGCAGAGGCCCCTTTTAACTCCTCTGTAAATATTCCTGCTGTGTTTGTATGAAGAAGTACAAACAAAGAAGACAATTTTTTGTTTTGAAGAAAATTCACAGGATCCCACGAACAGGAAGGTTCTATAGTGCCAATCTGAAAAAGGCGGTTTGAGGATCTTCCAGGAGCCAAAGAATATATGAAGATCAGAAGAGGAGAAAGAAGCTGCAAAAGATTAATCTGAAGCAAAGACCCATTGTTCTCCTGCTGTTTGATGTTACAGGTTGCAATATTTAATAATAAAGCATCAACGAGGGTAATTACAGCACAATGGTGGTGTGTGTTCAGGCACACGTGTGTGCTATCACGCAGGTGCACACTAGCTTTGTATCTTCCCTCTGCCTTCATATTAAAGCTGCCATAATAACAGAGAAAATGTTATGAATCTTCAGGTGGCTGAATACTAATATTTTCTCTGTGCTAAATTGATCAAAAACGATCCTTTCTTACATTCAAAACAATCAACTCAAGTACACCATTCACTATACAACTACTGTAGAACATCCTGCAAATAAAAGTCAATTTAGGTTTTTATAAACATTGCTCATTGCAGTTAGAGTAAAACAAAATTATGTGCTTTGCCCATTCAAGGTAAACCAACAAGTCCAATGATTCATAGCTTAGACCAAGGCTTTCCTTACAATAGAAACAGCCTAAGCCAAAAATCACTTAGCTTAGATATGGTGGGGCAATTGGTGGAGCTTAGCCATCTTGTCAAGGTAAGTAATGCGTCATTCATAATTTTTCTGCACAGTCAAAATTAGGCCTTTCATGACCTAATTTTAACTAGAACACTACATTTAATATACTGAAAAATGTCCGACAAATCAGCTGCATCTGCAACATAACGCTGAGCATTATGCTTGTGTTGTAGCATCCTGAGCCGTCCAACATGAATTATTCAATCAGTCAGTATCACCGAAAGGTGGCATGCATAATAATGATACAATTCGTCTGCCAAAGAATTATCTATCACACATTGCATGACCCTCTGTTTCCTTTGCACAACACCGATATCTGGCAAAGTTAGAGGAATCATGTCTTTTGATACCTCAGGGGAGCCTCCTGATCGTGCAAAATTAAAATAAATAGTAAAAGATGTTTCTAAAAAACAATCCACACCCATGGATGGTTTTTTTGGCAGTCTTGGTTCGAGAGATCTTGAAGTTTGAAGAGAGTTTAGTGGTAACTATTCAACAAGTCTGACATTGTAGTAACTGCAGAACAAGGTGTGTAAAATGCCAATAACACGTGACTTCAGAAAATCAACCACATACCATTAGCATGTTTTTCATGAATAGTGTCGTACTTCAATGATGGACATTAAGCACCTTCTGAATATACCTTAAAATATACACAAAATATTGCATGAAGTCCAGTTTTTCTGCTTGCTTCGGCCCCCCTGGCCTAAAGAAACTATTTACATAGATGCATGTTTATCTGATTCTTATAGTCATGGTCTGTAACAATGTTGACCTCCAATGCCAAATATTGGTTTGCAACAGCCGCACCTGTGCTGTGACTCCCCATAAGTTGGGGACATCTGGAGATGGCCTCATTCAAGTCTTCAGGAATGGAAGGGCTTCCCACCATAAATGTGTGTTCTATCCCATGCCCTCCATGCCTTGCTCCAACAAAAGCCATGGTGTTCATATCTGGCACTGATGAAGGCTAAAAAGCCTGAAGCAGCTGTATGTGAATTCAACTCAATGGCTCATTAATTTCAGGCAGTGACTCTGCTTAGGAGACCAGCAATTCTGGATGTACATTTGTCAAATGAACATACACAAACAATGCATATATCTTGTTCCACTCTTCCTAAAGAAGATTTTTTTTTATGTATTTTTATGATTGAAGTAATGGCATGACAATTTTCAAAATAAGGATCCTTATTATGATGCCCTAGTTAACTGAGCCTATGAGCTGTAACCTGTTCCTTGTGTTTTAATTTTATCTGTGCCTCATCAGTATTGATGCAAAAGACAAAAACCCAATACAGATGACAGTCACTGGAAATGAGCTTTATGATCCTTTTCAGTGACAGATGAAGGAATGAGCTCTATACACATTGCACTGTCCTTTTCTATGGAGAGGGGTGGGCGAGTGAGTAGCATGCAGCTGTGCTCCATAGGAGAACACAGCAGTTGTTCCCAATCAGGCATTCGTTAATCTGCCAGGACAGATTGGTGAACAGCGCTGGAGGGGCACTTTACACACGTCAGACTTCAGAGAAGCGTGAATGTTAGACTTGGGTGACAACCATCTGGCATGTGTACATGGCTTATACAACCTGCCCGATTGCTCTGGGTATCTGACAAAAAGGCAAGCTGCGCATGTACAGCATGAGCTTTGGTTGCCAGGATGCCTGGCAATCCTGGCTTTCCTTGCATGTACCACAAATGAATGAACTCCAGCATGCCTGCATGGAAGTTACGTCATCCTGGTCTGACCAATGAATACCAATGGAGAACAGAAGAAAGGGAGATGGCAGCACCCTACGAAAAAATGGGAACAGGTGAGTAACCTGAGTTTAGTTCTGCATTAACTCTTTTCCACAGTATTCAAACCAAAGTAAAACACGAATGGCTGGAGTTGAGCTTTAACTAAGAAAAACATTTTTTTTCCTTTATTAATTTAGATAGAGACTTAAGAAAAAACATAAAGCAAAGCCCCTTTTTTTTTTTTTTTTGCAGCGTGTTAACAAACCAAGCCAGAAATATAAAATGCTCCATTATCCACTAGAGCTCAATCAGCATATTTAAAGTTAGTTTTAATTACTTTTTTTTTTGCAGGAAAAAGACTAGACATGAGTTTGCAAAATTGGCAATACAAACACAACAAAACAAATAGTGGGCATATAAAAGTCATGTTCCTGGAGCTTCCATCCGCCAAAACGTCAGAAAGGTGCAAAATCTGATCCAAAAACACAAGCAAATCGGATGCATAGAAACAGGCCAACTGTGACCACGTTTCCTGACTGACACTGGGATTGTTGAGAGATGATCAGATGGAAAGGATCTGGCTTTAGCTCATTCTCACAATGGGGGATTCCCAGAAACACAACCATGTAGGACAGGCATTTGAAAGGAAGTGAAGAGTCAAGACTGCTGGCCTGTGTGATGCACCTTTGTGTTATATTATGAAAAAGTAACTTCACATGCTGCCGTTAATGGTCAGTTATCCAAATTGGTGCCCACTTGGTAAACAATTCTGTATCAATGGAAGAAATTCCACTTGTCAAGTCTTGTCAAGCACGTTAAAAATACAAAGAATCTGCAACCAAGGAATGAGTCCATTTACTTTAGGTTGACAGATTCATTTATGTATCCAATAGAGATAAATATACCATCAAATCCCAGTTTGGTAAATCCTATATATAGTCTATCACATAATCCCCACTTGGAATCCTCTCCAAGAGAGACTGTGTTAAATAAAGTTTTTCAGTTCTAAATGCACTATGTTTGGGTATATATATTGTGCTGACTGCTTTGCCCAAAGCCCTTTAACCCCAAATTGTTGGCTTTTAATAGCAAACTAAAAAAGAATTTATTCTAAACTAGAATTTATTCTAGATTCTACATACAAAGTGGGGCTCCTACTAGTTCAGGGACCATCTGGTTTTGACAATACCTAATACAGCTGCATATTAAACTACAATTCAAATCTTTATGTTTGGCGGCACCACCAACACTTTACCAGCACTCCACATTACCTACCCAGGGCAATGATTTTTTAAGACAGTTTCTTCCTTCATATTTTGGTTTATATAGAGCAATGTGTATGAAACTTTTTACAATGTAACAGTTCAAATAAATTATTGAAGAGCAACTGCATAGGCGTGGGTCTACCTCTTCTTTTTTAATTGATCAAGTGCATTAAAAAGTGTGATGGGGCACATACAACATATGGAGGACTAGAACATTATCTTACATATTTTAATATGGTTCAGGAGTTTGTACTTCTCTCCTATGAATATCTGAGATGCTTTCGTGGATTGCTTTTGGGTTATTAGTAATGAAATAGTCATCTATATTACAAGTGTTCTTCAAAAAAAAAAAAAACACCCTACTTAAGGGTTTGTTCAAATTGGCTTTGGGAACAGTGGTGGTCCATGGGGCTCCCAGCAGCTGACCACTCCACCAATCTGGTTCTTAATGAATCCATTTTTGAACATTTTACAGCAGATGGTACTGAACTGCTCACTGTCAGCACTATTTATTCGCTATGGGTGGCCGCGAGTGAGACACTACACGGAGCATCTCTATGATGGGCATGAAGTGAGGAAGTGGTATTGGCACCACAACCTCACCACCAATTAGAACTACTGCTTAACTGATCTCTTTCAAGGATTCAATTATCTGTCAAAACAGGGCATTGATACAACACAAGTTAACTCGTATATCCTAAAACCCCTACAGTCATATTGGACTGATGTAGTCAATCCCAGGGGGCCACCACCAGGCAAAAAGTAAAACCTGAACACATGTAAAGGATAGCAGTGTGTTTAGCATGTAATGCCTTTCATTTACTGATGTACACCCTGAGAGATATGTCTGGGATTTAGCGAGTGTCATTTCTGTAAATGATAACTTGTAAACCCTAGAAAAATGAAAGTTTGTATGTGGCATTTAGAGAACAGTTCCAGCTAAAACATTATGTTGGCTTTGGACAGAATGGGTAAGGGTCAGAACTTTTGTCAAGTTTTTTTTGTGGTTTTGCGTCCCGTTACTAGGAAGATTTTCCTTCACTTGATAAAAGATGACAAATATAAAAAATACATTGGCTGTACTAAAAGGTACATGTTGAGTCCTTTAAACAAGAAGTAGTGCTCCAATACATAAAGACTGGAAGGTACTGATGGGGAAATCTACCCAGGTACCCAGTGGGACACAAGCTGATGGTAATTTCCCAACCGCCTGGTTGACAACACAGTGGGCAGCTACATAGTTGGCGTGCTCCTTTGTTATGATTTGCACAAAGGTTGTGGAAATAGAGAAAGGTCAACAGCTGAAGTTTGAGTTGGACCTATGGTGGGCTCAAACTTGAAGCAGTGACACCAGAAAAAAACAAGATTGTTGGTGCTGCCAGACTGCTCATGGGCCAGGTTTTGGCTGTAGGACTGCAGGAAAATGAAGACGCAAAAGAGTGTAACATGATTGCAAAATATTTTCCTAGTCAGTCCAACCGTCCAACCAGAGAACACCTTACTTCACCAACGTCAGTTGCAAGTGGTTCAAAAACCTGGTCAGTAGTGACCTGGAAATTAGAAGGTATCCTTGCCCCACTGACGATACCAGGTACTTTCAATCCTTCTAAAGGGACCTGCAGTTTTCATTTTACGTGTCCCCAGGCCAGGGAGATATCACCGGCTAAACCAAATAATGGCTTCTAATAATCTACCTGGCAGGCTTAGCTGGAAAATATTTGACAAGGAGACAGTGTAGAGCCCAGTTGGTAATATCCAACTAGTGCTAATGCTAACGGTGGAGTCACCAACCTGGCTGTGCCTGTTGGAAAAAAGAATACCAATACGAGGAAAGCCCCAACCAGGTAATTGAAAAAAAGAGAAGGAGCTATTAACTTTTGTAGCATGAACAAAACAAGCTAGGGATATTTTTTTTTTCTTTCTCAAACCACCTCCGGCTTGTTGAAGGTTTCTCTTGCTCTCGGTCCAGATGACCCAGGTGCTGCTGAGCTAAGCACGGAGGGAGATTTGGTGTACGGTAACTCTTCTGCGAGAAATGGTGAACAAACAACTTTCTATCTTTAAATCTGTCCAAATTAATAAGCTGCATTTAACATAGCAGCTGCTGCCAAACCAAACAGCTCCGAGCTCATTCACACAGTGAACAATGTGCCATCCTTCAGCGTTAAGAGTGCTCAGTCGGCCGAGTTCTTGTTTGACTTGGAAAGAGCAGGTCAACAAAGACGGGACTATATTACGACCATTATTCACTACACAGATATTTCATTAAATGCCCTGTGGATATAGAAGGCAGATCAGACTGGAATGAGAAGGAAGAAACCATACAGCCACAAATAATGAAGCCTCAGGTGTAAACAGAAAGATTATAGGACAGAAGCAAAATGGCTGATGTTTGGCTTTGGCTATTGTGCAACTTTCTTTCTCCCCTGTCAAAGAATCACATTGCCTGCAACCAGCATGCATAAATATCCAACAAAATCAGTTTAAAAGGGCAATCCAAATAGGTCTAGCAAGAAAAAAAAAACTCCAACATGGTTTCCCATCTGCTTAGAATTCAGACGTCATCGCTGTGGCTCGACAATGCTTAGCAGCAAGCTCAGTGACTGAATGAATTCCATGTAATTTTGGGTTGGCAATATAATTTACCAATTGTCAGACATTTAATACCTAAACAATACCTGCCCTATACTTTGTGGCCAACTTATTGGCCAATTTTCCTATGTGCCAATATTAACCCGATGTAAAATAGGCTAAAAATGTAGTAACATGACAATCGGTCCAAATGACTCCTGCCTTTAGAAAAGAGTGACCATTGTCTAACTCATATTACATTTGATAAAAGCCAGTCCTAAACCATGTGAATAAATGGGTACTGAGCATAAAAACAGAACTAGGACATGGAAAACATATATGGGATACAACCAAATTCTGTTCCCATATTGCTCTTTTAGTTGAAACATATCATAAAGTTTTATTTGGATGGATTTTAGTAGCAAGCCATCAAGCTCATGCAGTTCTTAGTTGTTCTCCATATTGTTTCTGCAGCTGTTCATAAGCAGACACTTTTCCCCATTCATGGGGAACTTGGGAAACTGTGCAAAAATTGTGGTAACGGGTATGCTGTCTGCTTTTTGTGCTTTATAGGTCATTTCCTGATAGTCCTTGGGAAGATCCCCCTAATTTGAAACCTGAAGGTGTCTGTGAATATCAATTTGCATGATTGACCCCTCTGCCAGAAAACATTTGCAAAGACATGGCTATCAACTATTATTATTATTTTTATTAATAAACAGGATTTATATAGCGCCAACATATTACACAGCGCTGTACATTAAATAGGGATTGCAAATGACAGACTAATACAGACAGTGATACAGGAGGAGAGGACACTGCCCCGAAGAGCTTACAATCTAGCAGACTACTAATTAGTCTAGAGCAGCGTTTCTCGACCTTTTTAATTTGGGGGGAGGCCTTGAAATAACTTTCTGGTCTCAGGGAACCCCTTCTATAAAACACTATATCCACAGCTCACAGTACATTAGTGGGGTCAGTGGGAAGAATGTATCATACATTGTTGTCCATTGGGAAGGCTGTCACCCTTACAGGGTTACATCATCAGTGTTAGTCAACTGAAAAGAGAGTTACAAATTTTTCATTGCTCAAGGAACCTCTAGCAATTTTTGGAGGAACCCTAGGGTTCCACAGAACCTTGTTTGAGAACACTGACCTACACATTAAACAATAAATACAGTGGGCCATGGATACAAAAAAACAGACAAAATTTAGGACTCAACAGCCGAATTTTAGCAGATGTAGGTGCCAAAGACCTAGGATTTTGCATCCACCAATTTTGACTGATATATATAACTACATACTACTTCCACCAGAATCAGAGTAGGGGCTCTTTCACCATTTGGCCACCTCATTGTCCCTTCACCCCCTCTCTCCTCCTACTTTCACTCTCATTCCCTATCCATTTTCGCCTTCTCTCTAACTTAGAGTTACATCAGTGCATGCCATTGACAATTCCATCATCTAACTGTCTTTCTTGATGAACATGCCTATATATTATATTGTCCTGCACAATGTTGTACATGACGTGTACGCCTCAAACCCAAACATAGAAGGCAGATAAGGAGAGTCAGAGCACATGATGTCCCCAGTCTGTCCTGAAATGAAACTATGATTTGCAACCTCCTATGTTGGGTGAGAAAACAAGGATAAAAAAGAATAAACATTGATACCCTGAGCTGCACTCTGACTTCTCTCCTAAGGCTTCCTTTCAGCTCACAAAAACCTTTTGCCTTCTCCTTTAAATAACTAAACAAAACAAGGTAGTCACAAGTCATGCTATTCCCTTCTGAGTAAGTCCAGAGTCACATTCCAAATGAATAATACTGGCAAAGTCAGAATTAATAAGTTCGAGAACGGATGTCATGTACAGAGATTGGCTTGTAACTCATCTCAGTTTGCCGGTCATGTTTCACAGTGGAATAATAAGAAAGAAAGGGAGACGCACTGAAAGCCAGGACTGTTTCGCGAAGGACCGCTTACACCTGCCAAATGCATGTACTTGGCTTGCCAGAATTGGAGGGGACAAATTTAACAAGGAAGCATACAAAGGTGCATGCTTCCTATAGAAAATATACACACTCTACATATAAATGTCCAATTGAGATTAACACCATTTGAAGTACAGGAAATATCAGAAGTGACAAATTTCACCTAAGCAATGCAGTGATTTATATCTATATATCTATAGAAAGGCCTAAAATGTTTGCATCCCTGAACATTATCTAAACTATGAACATTGTCCTGAAATCATATTCATGTTAAAGGATTATTGGGCTTTCAGAACCATAGCATATGACAATTAGGGATGCATAAAATAAAACATGCAATGAATCTTGGAGAGATACCCAATTTAAAATTTTCCACCGTGCAAAGTGTTCAGACCTCAGGAGGGGAAAAAGGACAGAAGCCTGATTTCAATTGCCCAAAATGCAAAGCATCCTCAGCCACCCTGGTTCACTGACTTGTCCTGTTCTCGAATTAAACAATATTGGCAGAGGACATTACAAAATGTTCACTCAGTTACAGGTTACTTAGTCCCCACCAACCCTACATCTGGACGTTAGGAAGACCTTCCAGACGTTGTCCAAGATAAAGGAACAAGAGGGTGAATCTCTGTATGTCTTTTGGCGATGGGATGAGCCTTGCTCACAGAATGGGTCAACCCTCTACCCCCAAAGATAGAAGCTATTACAGGTGCCCAGGTATTTTTATTCTTCAGTCCTTCCCAGTCACAGCACAAAACAAGATCCTGGAAACATTTCACCACTCTGCTTGGTATATACTGAATGAAGCTTTATGTCAAAATTAATGATGGTCCAACAAGTAATCTTGATTAGTGTTTTAAAATGTCTTCTGTGATCAGCCTGCTCTTCCTCCGTACTTACTCTTGAAAGTACTTCACCTTTCACGTTACTTTGTTACATTACTAAGTGTCACCCACTATCCTGTCTTTACAACACCTTATTGAAGCTAAATACTTGTTTATTTTGTTATATGCAAAACCGTCAATAAAAAGATTTTGGAAAAAAAAATAAAACATAGATACAATGAACAATTATGCACTGCAACAATGGCACAGTGACGGCAGATTGTAGAACAATGCTGGAGTGAAGTTTGAGTATAACCATTTGTATTGTAAAAATCCCAATTCATTACTTATGTATTTTGATCTTGGAAAACGTATATGTAAATTTTAAATTTCCAAGTCATTGTTTTATTTTTCAGCTTCACTACAATAATCCCTGGAGATTCCAGCAATGAGAATTTACAATCATGCGGTGACATTGCTCCCCCCCCCCAGACCAATTGCTTTGCTGTCTTATACTTATCACAATAAAATGTTTTTTATTGGAGACTACAAGCGGCCATGCCAATACACATTGCACAGGCATGGTCCACAACCAGGAACTGACATAAACTTGCAATGCATAATATTGAATCTAATTATTTATATATACAGGTTGAAATGATAACTGGCCCTCCACATAAGTGCAGATATAACAAAACCTTATCTGGGTATTGCAATTATATCATTTATGACAAGAGTAATTGCTGGTATACATCAGTAAGACCACTTTTATTATTGGATTTTTATTTCCTTGAATGTGCACTTTGCTGGTACAGGCTGGTGGTGGAAATGCGTGCAATCTGCATACGCTGAGCATTACAGCAATCTCCAGCTACCCTATGCCTTGTGACAAGGTGATTTATTGCAGGAAACATGCTACATGCGACCTGCCACATTGCAAATAGAAGGCAAACAGTTAAGTGAAGCATTTACGGCTCTCCCAGAGTCAAATGAGCAATTCACACTCCACATATTTAACATTCTTTAACACAGATTGTAGTACAGGGGCCATTGCTACCATACCAGGAACTTGCTAGTTTTTAAAGTTTTTGGGTGGCGCAGTTGCTCACAGCACTAGAGTCCCAGGCTTGAATCTTGGCAAGGGCACTATCTGGATGGAGTTTGTATGTCCTTCCCATGTTCATTTGGGTTTCAGTGCACTCTAATGCCTAAACGTTTGCGGTGTGCAGGTTCTGCTAACCCTGATATTTAGTCCCAGCAGATTTGGAATGAAATTTAATAAGATAAAGCTGTACCTGTAGCTGCAGGGAGACCACGTGCAGAAGAGGCTGCCACTTTGGGCACTTCAGCAGAAAAAGAGTGCAGAAAGGGCAGAACCTGCAACTTATGTGACGGACATAGGACACAGTACATGGTGAAAGGTGGATTATGGTCTCCTTGGGTACTCAAGAACTATGTCCCAACCCTGACCACAAGTAATACTGGTGACTGATCCTTAGTTCTTTGCTTGCTCTTTTTAAGTTACAGGCCTTGATTTATTAAAGTTCTCCAAGGCTGGAGAGAATACTCTTTTATCAGTGAAGATGGGTGATCCAGCAAACCTGGAATTGATTTCATAAAAGTCATTAGCTACTTGTTAGCCAATGTTTTCAATTATTGACCAGATGCATTCCAGATTTGCTGGATCACCCAGCTTCACTGAGGAAAGTGTATTCTCTCCATCCTAGGAGAGCTTTCATAAATTAGGGCCACAGTTTCCACAGCTTTAAGATCCCTACGTGAAAGAACCAAAAGGGTAAAACAGCAGCCATGTCTAGAGCAACCAATCTAATTTGTTCATAATTTTCTAACCTGCGCTAAAAAATTGGCAGCTGACATGGGAATAGATAGATTGGTTACAACAACAGCTTACTCTGCCTCTGTGTAATAAAAACATTGAAATGTTTTCTTTATAACCCACATTTATTAAATGCCAACCAATTATGCAATGGTTTGAATAGTACAATGGGCCATTATGGCAGACCGTTTAACTATTCCATACTCCTAAAAGGAAAAAGATTGGCTTTAGATATACCTTAAGCATGAGAGCACAGCTGGGGAGCGCACCATCAGTATTACTATTTTAGTGTATAATGCTGATAAACATTTCAGCAACCCATAGACAGATTACAAGTGCCAGCTATGGGCATTTTTGGCCAAACTTGGTGACAATCTTGTAATTGTTGTAGCCTCCCAATACTTCTTGATAATGGTCATTGCCAAGAAAAGTGTGAATGGTCAACTTGACAAGATATAAAACTTCCTTGGAATTCCATGTCCCCATCATGCAAATAAATGGAGAAGGGTCACTGTGACTCAGAGGTTAGCATTCTGGCCTTTGCAGTGCTAGGTCTGCATACCAACTGCATAGAGTTTGCTGGTTCTCCCTGTGTCTGTGTGGCTTTCCTTCGGGTACTCCGGTTTCTTACTAAATTCCAAATACATGCAGTTAGGTTAACTGGCTTCCCCTACAATATTGATCTTAGACTGTATTAAAGACATATACCTACAGTAGGGACATTAGATTGTGAGCCCCTTTAAAGGACTACTAAAGACATGACTATGGACTTTGTACAGGGCTGCGTAATATGTTGGCGCTATAAATATTTATATATATATATATATATATATATATATATATACTGTGTAATATTATTATTAATAAGGGTCCTGTGCATTGCTCTGGCCATTTCTCAGCTTAAGCTGATGTCACATTTTGCAATTTTGCAAGAAATTAATCACTGCTACAAATCACTAATGTCTGCAATTTAATCAGTCTGCATTAGTAATATGTAGCAATGGCCATTGAGGTGATTTAAGAACGAATGTCAACATCAATTCTTCTGCTGACCTGAAACACTTTTGCAACTTGCAGGGTGACTGAGATACAAATTGGTGAACAAAACATAGTGAGCTAATCTTTTAAAAAACGGGACAATCACTACAAATTAACTGGTATAAAAATTAAGAACTGTTCCTTATCATTTCTTTGAGAGCTTGCATTTACACTTTATTGGCTAAAACCAATAAGCATTAAAAAAAAAATATTTTGATGACTAATATAATTAAAATCATAATATAATGCTTTTGCAATCACAGCAATTGAAATAAAACAACAGGTTGATTTATATTTCAGAATCCCTTAGCCAACTTCACAATACTGTGTATTTTACAGCCAAACTGTCTGTGTTCCTATGGTAAGTAGAATGTTTCCCCATTATTTATTCATCAGTGCTGACAAAAAAAAATAAGAGGAGCAAACTGATTGGCTATTACAGGGCAACACTGACATGAACCTTACGCACTTTTGACCCCTTGTGTGTCAATTATCTACTAGTTTGCAATCTAATTAGTTTGGGTCAGGCTCACAAAATGACTGCCTACACAATAAAATAAGAGCTTTGTTTATTTAGGGACGATGTCATCCGCACTCTAAGATATCCTTCCAATATTTGGTTTTATTTAGTCAGATATGCTATTTTCTGTTTATTTAGAACACAAACAGATTTTAAAGTCAAACACTTCATAAATCTTCCTGGCAGACATGGAGGAAAACATATATTTTTCTGTCCTTTGCTCTGAAGAACGGTTTCCCGAGTTGGCGGAAACTCCCACACATACGGTTGCCCTGAACTAGGCCTGAGCCCCATTACACACTTGACCCCCTCGATACGGAGAGAAAGGCCTCTGTTAAAGACTGGAAGCTGTCTAAACAGCGGAGAGATGTATGCAAACAAGCGGGGCGGCTGTCAGTGTGTGATTAAACTGTCACTTCTAGAGAGCCTCTGAGGTATTTGACAACTTCTCTGCAAAACACTGCATTTTTCTCCACCGTTTCCCACGGGGACAGGGGACGTGTGACATGGAGGCATATTTTTTTTTTTTTTATGCAGGGAACTTTCTAACGTAGGTAAACATTCTGCTAGCCAGTGGCTAAGTATTTGTTATGAAGCAAAGGAAAAGGTGTAAGCATCATGCATGTGCCATAGTGCAGACCAGATAAAGATGGTGGTAGGTCTAAGGTGAGAGGTCTAGGTGGGTTTCTCCTGACCTGTTTTAGGGGACATTTCTGCCTGCCAATGGTATGCTTTTGCAAGCAAGACCTAACTTTTTTGAAGAGCAATTGGAATATCTTCAGATGCTCTATTAATTGAGAAGCTTCCTGTTGTCTCCAAGAGCAAACCAGTATTACTCTGAAAAAATAGGAGACATTTAAATGGAACACAAGGATGTCCTGCTCTTGTATTACACCAACTCGTAGGCATTTCTTTCAGCTTTGTCCCAGTAAAAAAAAAAACAGAATTAATTTAATCATTTAAGAGTGCACTGACATCTCGCAATCAACAAATGCCAAGGCAGTTGTAGGCAGTTGATTGAGTGGGAAGCAGCAAATGCATCACTTCCCAACCGTTTGTGTGACTAAGTCCTCATTTATAATAAAAATGTATTGCATTCATATAGATAAAAGAAAGATAAATATTATTATAATTAATAAACAGGATTTATATAGCGCCAACATATTACGCAGCGCTGTACATTAAATAGGGATTGCAAATGACAGACTAATACAGACAGTGATACAGGAGGAGAGGACCCTGCCCCAAAGAGCTTACAATCTAGTAGATATATACTGTAAATGGCCCACAAAGAAGCTTGGAAAACTGGTGAAGGTCCCGATTCATGAAGATATAGATAGAGTGGTGGCCCTGCTGCCTGGGGAAAATCTCTGCCACAATAACTTGGAGTTTAACAGGCTGTAGCAAAGTGAAGATCTCTAAACACATTAACTTGTAATCGATGCAACCTGGATGCTATTGTTTATCAGAGTTTTCACCAGCCAGAGGGTTATTTCTGTCTGTATTCTTGTTGGAGATTCTTCCTCACTTGGTTGTTAAAATAAAAGGAAGTAAAGGGAAAGTCCTAACCCTACGGAAGTTAGGAAGTCCTAAAGCTGCGTACACACTTCCAATTTTTATCGTTCAAAATGAACGATGAACAAACGACGAACGATCGATTGGGCAAAAATCGTTCGTAAAAAAAGTAACCAATGACGCCGACGAACGAGGAAAGTCGTTGGAAATGAACGACCGGATCGGATTGGACGACGATCGTTGACCATCGTTCGTGTGTACGATCGTTCGTTGATCATCCATGGGCTGAGCATGCGTGATGAACGAACGTTCGTTCACTTCCTGTCGTGCACGTCACTCCCTGTATCGCTCAAACGATCGCATCTATTGTGTGTACAATATCTACGAACGATCGTGTCGTTATCTGTATGTACAGGATGGGTGCTATACGATCGTTCGCAGATATCGTGCAGGATCGTTCGTCGTTCGTTTAACAACGATAATAATTGGAAGTGTGTACGCAGCTTAACCCTACTTTATGCAAAACTAGATAAAGAAAATACAGTTTTTGCAGAAGAAATCATACTCACCGCATCCAAAAAACACAAGTAGCGCCCAGAACTCTGTCGAATGGCTTGATTCTTTGCATACCCAACTATGGGGAAAAAAAAGAAGTTAAAATCAAATTTTGCTAATCCTTTAGGAGTAATACTAAATAACAGCAATATTGGTCAATAAAATTCCAATTACTACAGCCAATATCTGTTCTTTTCAGTTGTTTTACATCATGCTGCAAGCAGAATGCAGGATATTCAGACAAGCCTATGTACATTTACAATATTCCTATTCCATAATCTCACCTAGCAGACCCTGGATAGTATTTTTAGTTTTCTAGGATACCACTCGAGTTATCCTTTTTTTCATTTAACCGTGTTACATTCTCGCAATAACCAGTCTGACATGAAATATTAACATTTATCCTGCAGGTGAGTGTGCAGGTATATCAAGCTGAAAAGCTACACTTTGAGCTAGCGCCTTCATTTTGAGAATTTTTTTATTTTTATTTTACTTTTTATATTTTTTATATTTAGTTTACCAGGAGTAATACCTCACTTGCTTTTGGATATTGTTTCACCCAAAAGCAACAAGTCAACATGGAACGGAATATAGTGTCAAGTCAGCGTGTTTCATTATTTGTTCATGATCTATACAGAAATCTCACAAAAAACTGTGCACGTAGCATACGCTTTTCTTTGCACAGGGCAGCATTCAGCAAATAAAGGTTTAAGGTTGTATAGGTCTTGGATCTATAGAATAATTACTTATGATTAACCATGCACCCAGACTAATTGAACAAAAGGATTAATTCATTACTGAACAGCTTAAATCACAACAAGGTCTGAGGTTATAAAAAAAGAGCCAGCAAAAGGGCAGCCTACGTGGAACAAGTGACTTATCTATAAGCCCAGAATCCTTTATTGCGTGTCAATATTTACTATAGATAGCCCGCTCCTGGGAATGCATTCTCCATTTGCTGGCAAAAACAGAAAATCTACAATAAAAGCATTTAGGCTGCCTGTAGACGTGGCTGTGGATGTTGTTAGCCATGCATGAACAATCCAAACATCCTTAAGCAGAACCTACTAAAGCCAATGACCAACCTGTACCCTGGGGTTGCATTATGCCACCTGGTACTTACTATGTAGCCCTTGAGCATCAGCAACCAGTAGTCAGGGGTCACCTTGCCTAGGTACACACTAAGGGGCAGCGAAAGAAAATATATATAAACATACATCTTATTTTTCTGTGCGGATTTTTCATTTGACCCTTTGTAACCTAATGGAAACCTTTCTGCCCTGAAATAAATAAACCCCCCTTATTGCGGTCTTTGCTTTTGCAATGACCTACTTATAACCTCCTTACTCATAACCTCGTCACACATACGGCTCCAAGACTTTTCTAAGGCTGCCCTGACTCTCTGGAACTCCTTGTCCTATTTGGCTTGTTCCTACTTTCTGCACATTTAAAAGAGCTCTTGAAACCCATCTTTTCAAACTCGCCTACCTGTATTCTACTGTCCCTTAAACCCTCTCTACATACCCACCAATCCATATCCCCCTCCTATTGTGATACTTCCCCCTCCTCTTAGTTTGTAAGCTCTTAAAGGCAGGGTCCTGTCATTCTCCTGTGTCATTGTTTTATTGTCTGTCATTTGCAACCCCTATTTAATGTACAGCGCTGTGTAATATGTTGGTGCTATATAAATATTATTAATATTATTATTAATAATAATGGATCTTGCTCAGAGGCTGTAGGGAGTATTGTAAAGGCAGGTATCTTTAACAGTCACCTGAAATGTGTTCCCGTCTCTGACAGCATATGCCCTGTCCACAATTATGCTTCCAGTAAGTCTGTAGTCTCTGACCATCACATATAGCCTTCCCACTATCTCTGACCACCACCTGTACCATGCCCACTGTCTCTGACCATCACCTGTGGTATTTTTACTGTCTCTGACCATCACCTGTAGTATTTTTACTGTCTCTGACCATCACCTGTATTTGTAGACCATAAGGCAGCAAATAAGACAAGGTCATAGATTTCTATACACTTTGGGCTCTATTTATAAAACAGAGAATTCCCTCAAACATTCCCTGGAATCAATTGTTGCCATTGAAACACATGGACTTGGAAGATTCCCACCAGGGAATGTTTAAGAGAATTTCCGATTCCCCTTTAAATATATTTTTTTTCCAAATCATGACTAAGGCACTTCTTGTGACATTTCACATGATTCATTTGCTGGATAGATCTAAAGCCGCATATATGATCACATGGAGGTATCCATGTCACGGCTTTATTGCTCTGCCTTCGGGTGGTGTCAAAGCTCGGCGGTTAGACAGTCTCTATGATGGATAGATAAGCAGCTATTCACATTGTAATTACTACATTACTCAAAATAGACGTAGCAGAACCCTGGCTTTTATACGTCCCAGGCCATAAAGCCATCACTAATTATGATTATTAACCTTTATATATAGAACATCATCACATTATACAGCGATGTACATCAAATAATAAAAGGGATTGGAAAAGGGATTGGAAATTACAGACTTCAAGCAGAACAAGCACAGGAACATGACAAGAGAAGGATCCTACCCTTCAATTGTAAACTAGGCCAAATGTTACAATGATTTTAAAATCTATTTTAGGTTTACCAAGGACTATGTACTGGGAGGACCAACCTGATTGGATAAAAATTAAACAAACTAATGCCAAAATAATATCCATGTTTTCTAATTATAGGGCTTCAGAGTATGCAACACTGTTTCAAACTTGCCCTGTTCATGTTTCTGGGTAGCTTCACAATTGCCCGTTCTTCTGCTGCTGCAAAGCTACTCCCTGGAATTATGACCCCAGTGTAATTTAACCCCTCCCTGAGGTCTCTGGTTGTCCCAGACATCCTCCATGCTTGCTAAGAGGTCCCTGGTTGTCACAGACAGAACTTCTTTATGCTTTCTAAGAGGTCCCTGGTTGTCACAGACACACCTTCTCCATGCTTCCCGTGAGTTGTCACAGACACACCTTCTCCATGCTTCCCCTGAGGTCCTTGGTTGTCACAGACACACCTCCTTCATGGTTCCTGGATTGCAATAAGTGATCTGACCAGTAATGGATTGTGCGAGCCAGTGAGTTTGAGGCTATCAAACCCTGTACTTTGGGTGTTATGCTTGTTGACCACTGACAACCCCTCCTACACACACCAATTGCATGGATTTAGTTGCCATTTGCAGATAGTGCTCCATTCACAAATTGTGTGGCCATGCAATCACCACTTTTGTCCACCCAGACCAACGTTACAGCTGGGACAGAAGCAGTAGCCGCTGTCACTTGACTTTTACTATGAAATACATTTTAAGGCATTTGGGCAATTCTGGTATACAAAAAGAAGTTAAAATTGGTTGGGGAAAGAATTGTTTCTAGGTTAAATCCAGGAGTTGGGCTGTACGTCAACCCCAGCACTATATAGTTGCCGATTAATCAGTGATTGTAGAATAAAATGTGTGCTGACAGTTTCAAACGCAATAAATAAGAGATATGATAGTGTGTGCAGTAAATTGGAGCTGGTTGATTAGAACAAACAACAGGGGGGATTTGACTATTTGAACCAATAACAATTAATTCTGCCTACACACTGCCTAATCAGACAAAATAATAATTTTATGATATTAGGATCTTTAAAGTGGACACTTCAATAGCTGTCCCGCACATTGATGTCATCAGTCTGCTGCAGGCAGGAGGAAGCATTAGCTTAGTCCTCTCCCCAGTGATCAGACTACAACATTGTAACAAGGTGTTAGCCTACAGCAGCTACAGCTATCTACAGCTGATCTGTCAGACATTTATAAATTGCATAGAAATAACTGTCATAGACAAGCTACCATCTAAAACAAAGATGGCTGCCTGCTTCTGAAGAGACCATTAGAGGGAGTGGTGAGCAGGGGTGTAGTGGGGCGTTTACATAACAATGATGCGCGTGGGTGCTCGCCATGGATAGTACTGCACCCTCTCTCCTTTTTTTGACTACACCCCTAGTGGTGAGTGGTAATAAATACCTAGAAATGTCACACTGATGCCTCACTTACCATGCATGCAATATCAATCTGATGCCAGGTCTACTTTACCAGCTAAATCGTTTTTAGTGTTTACAGATTCCACCTTTACTAACTGTATTTGGTTATAAAAATGGAAGAAAGGGGAAAAAAAGGAGGGAAGGGGGGCTGCTAAATTATAATTTGCAGAATACATTTGATCTTGAGACATTTATTTTTCCATGAATGCTACATATTTTCAAACAAACGTCAGTTTAGACCCCGTGCTCCCTGCATGACCCAGCGGCCTTTCCAAAAGCGATATTCAAACTGTTTCGCCAATGAAGAAAAACAATTAGAGCTCAATTATTGTTTTCTTTTCTTTACATTTTTTTGGCAGTTTTTTGGAATATTATCTCAGAGAAGCCAATAGAAAAGTATCTGCGTGTTGCAAGCGCTCAGATTTATAGGCCTTGGCACATATAGGACATCTGCAGGAGGGAGCCAACTATATAATTTTTTATCTGTCCCTTGCAATGTCTGCGAGCCAAGATATCATTTCATTTCTAGAGAATGCTGCATCAAAACTCTTTATTAGTGATTTCTTTTTCTGACCGCATTTTGCTTTCAAATTAATGAACTAAAAGCAGGAACAACCCAAAGTCTTGGACGAGTTTGGGTTACTACTAGCAAAGTGTCTTTAGCAGCTGACTCCACCCTAACCACTAGTAACTTGGTTTTCTTCTGTGGTTTCCTTTTGGTTAAAGCCTGTGGGTTTTGAGTTTCTGTACAAATCTATAGGAATGCAAAGTTAGGTCAAATGTAGGTCAAATGCACCTGTCAGTTAAACGCCCCCTTTAATGCACCACCCAATTCCTATATCTCCACCCAAAGCAAGTTCCTTTTAAGCTCCATGTTAAACGGGGGTTTCACAATCAATAGGAAATGAACTTGTAGTCGGCGTTCTATTAGGACAATAAATTAATGTTTATGCCCAGCATTGCGGACATCCAATCATCACTACATCCAGCAGTATAAACCTGAAATGCCAACTCAACATCTTCTTCCAAGTTACCATTGAGCACTCCGGCTGCAGATAAACCAAAATCCCCTGGCTCATAAGCTCCACCTATCACTGATACATTCCGAAATACTATCTCAGCGTGTTTAGAAATCAAAGCCTGCAAAATGAGATTTAGGAATAAAAAACAGCAGGACTCAAATTGAGTTTCGTAATACCAGTTCCGTAGATTTGCTTCCAAAACAGGAAAATAATGTTTTTAGTTTAGAATATATGCCAAAAATATGTGATAATATAGCCAAAAATATGTGATAATCATCAAGCTGGATACACTAAAAAACATAATAATATCATAATTATCAACAATTGCCAACCAATGAACCTAATAACAATTTTATAGCCAAAAATTTATTAAGCATACAATATAAATCTCTGCCTCTTTGCCAGTCTGGGATACCCAAAACTTCTCTTTATTGCATCCAAAAATACATTCAAAATGTGTTCCAAAGCAAGACACAAATTCCAGTGTTCATAAATCGCACACCAAATGCACCTACAAAGTACAAGGTGAGGTAGTTGGGGAGATTCAATCGCCATTTCATATATCAGCATCAGCTTACCTAATTAAGTACTGAAGAAAAGAAATACAACCACCTTTATTTGAATCCTAGAAAAGGGGGAATGGGAGGTTGCACTGGTGGTCATAGGTCCAATAAATGCCTCACCAACAGGTAAACAGGCAGGTAATTTTATTTTTTATTTTTTTGCAGAAGAGACATTACCTGTTTTCTCTGCAAGAAAGCACCAGCTTGCTCCCATTTTTTATGTTTTAAGCTTAGTTCAATTTTACCAATTAAGTTATTGAGTGCAACCTGCAGGCATTTAGTTATCTTATAAGGGAACATTCAGACCTCATGTATCTCTACTAGTACCACCCACAGCCACCCCCAATGAGCTGCCACAGGGTGACACTATCATGCAGCTTCTCCCGAGGTGCAGGGGTTCCCTGGCAAGAGGAAGCAGTAAACAAATTGCAATTTTACTGCCAATATGAACCTAGTGCAACTGCCCATGTGAATAAGTGTTGTCCTTTAAAATGCATCCATCAACATCACACCAAAAATGTGTGAAACAAAACCAACATTCTGCAAACTCTAAATAGTTTCCAAAAATGAAAGAAATATTTGGCTCCTAAGATACCATCACTGCAATAATATTTGCATCAACAAAACAAACTAATTAAATCACAACCACATCTGGCAACTTCTGGCTTGGGTTTGCATATAACAGCTGTGACTTAACACAACTTCCCAAAAACCCAGCAAATGCATCATTTGTCACTTTAAATAACATTTCCCTTTCTATGTTTCCAGCTACAGAGCTGCAAGTGGCCGAGGAAAAATTATGAGGTTTATTATAAGTAAGGAAGGAAAGAAAGAAAATAAAAAACAAGTTTGTATGATTTGTGCCAAAGGATTTGCATTGGGTGCAGAGCTCTCAAATCAGAGTAATGGGTTGTTATGGACACAGGCCTCCAAATGTGAGTTCCATCTGATATTAAACATTCCACACCGCTGGAATGAGGGAGTGATCCCATATTTTTGCAGAGCAAACGCCTTCCTTCCACATATTTTGATTTCAAATAAACACCAGGATCCCGTTTAGAAGTTACTGAAGAAGTATGCAGGGGTATGAAATTAAGATATGAAAACACTGCACGCACCGTGCACATCCCAATCGACATATGGGAAACTTCAATTGTCCTAGATATGTGCATGGCTAGCCACAGATGTCTCGGGCATGAGATACCTGCTCGTCCTGGAACCAGTGATACAATGCCAGGGCCAGATTTGCCCAGCAGGTAAATGCTGCAGCAAGCAGGTAATTTCCTTTCCACCATAAGAAAAGCAAATGACTCCCCAAGAGTTACAAGAAGAATGAAAATATGTCAATTTAGGAACTCAGAACTCCATTAGAAAGAACAAATGCTTTTGTAATTACCAAACTAACTAAAGCTTTGTAAATATGCTGGATTATTGTCACCTGAGACAAATGATCATGAAGGCCTCAGATTCAAATCTAGCATGTCAGTGCTCCCCAAACAATGTTTGGCTACCTGTGAGTGCTGGAGGGTTCTACAGAAGATGACATGGCTACGGCTACAATTTGTAGGAATGTGTTGGAATATGTTTCGGTAGCTGGTTTAGAAGCCTGTTTAAGCCTTTTAATGTATAAATTAGGGGTAGGAAACCCTGGCGATCTACCTGGAAGAGATCACAGATTACCAGGGTGCAATGCACTCCTCCTGGTTCTATCCTCCGCCATTCCTTGGTTGGTTCACCAGCCCAACTGCCAATAGGATAAGTGACAGCACCAGCACAACTTCTATCTGCGAGGACAGCAATACCTGGTTGCGTTTTAACCATCACAAGGTCATCAACCTGTTACTGACCATTCCCAGTGCCCCTGAATGCCCTCTGTCAATGGCTACCCTATGGATTTAAGGGTACCAGGGTCAAGAGAGACTGACTTGATATCAATAGTTCCTCTTTAGCAAAATTGGCATATGCTGGTATTAATAAACCACATATCCTAAAGTTGGAAAATGAATGATTTCAGTTATTATATAACAAGGATTGAAAAAAGATGAGATTTGCAGAAAGTCCACGGATCGGTTTCCAACTAGACAGCCCAATTACTGAGAAAATCTTTCCTGCCAAGCTAGCGCTCCAGATACAATTAGGATTCGGCCACTGGCTGAAGTCTTAGCCCAAGATATAAGTGTAATTGCTACATGTACAAACCGCAAAATCCCTATAGTCCTCGGCGATACTCACTAGGCCTTGTTCTCAGAATGTACAGCCATATTAGGTTTCATTTGGCACCTTATGTAGTGCAGCTGCTGTGTTCTGCCTTCTCGTCTATACGGTTAAAAGTTCTACAGACACTGAACTGTCTTCTTATAAAACATACTTTTAAATATGATAGATTTATGGACTTCTGTTTCATTCTACAGCTTTGTACAAATAGGAAATCAATAGAACGGTGCATTGACACATCTTGAAGAGTATCGTACTATACTTTTAGTCTCTTTTAGATATAAAAAACCAAAGTAGGTAGCAGTTCTAGGTAGCTCATGTGGCTGAAAACAAGTTCAACAGTTTTTAATACCTTCTACAGTATATTGCGGTCATTGGTACGCACACGCCCTGACTCATTGCTATTGTCTTCTGGCTTCCACATCGACCTGAATGACTAAAATAGTTTTTATCTACTTCTTAATCAACTAACACACCAGAAAACAACATCGATCTCCTACCTCCACGGGGTCGAGGAGAATTGTGACCTCCCACAATGATGTTAATACCTCGATCTTCAAGTTTGGATTTCCATTGTTGTATAAGGTTGTCAGTGCCATCCTTTCATAGGAATGCAACCTATCTGATTAGTAGAGACTGGTGACATCACTGAGACGTTTCATATTCATAGGAATGCAACCTATCAGATCACTATTACCTGGTGACATCACTGAGACGCTTCATATTCATGAGAGCGCAGCCAATCTAATCACTAGAGACTGGTGACATCACCAAGACACTTCATATTCATGGGTGCAAAGCCTATCCCATTACTAGAGACCGGTGACATCACCGGGATGTTTTTTTTTAATGACAGCACAACAAATCTGATCACTGGAGACTGGTGACATCTTTGAGACATTTTATATTCATGAGAACGCAGACTGTCTGTTTACTGGAGACCGGTGACATCTGTTCACCAAACACATCCCTGAAACAATTGTGTTTTGGTGTCAAGTTTAGTCAATATGGAAGTTTGTGTTTTTGTTGCATCGTCTCATTTCTATCTAAAAAGATTATATGAACCACATGAGGCAGTGACATGACTACATGAGAGAAAGCTAATTCAGAAGAACAATCAGCAGTAAAGTGAACATTTGCAAGTCACAAGTTAAAATGTTTAACAGTTATTGTACCGTGCTGCTGTCATTGTAGATGGAAACCTCCAAAGTCCCTGGAAAGTCCTGTAAGTAAATGGATTTCAAGCATTCGTCCAACCAGGCCTCAGCGTTATATGCAGGAATGATAATAGTCTGCAAGATAAAATTGGATGAGATTTTACACAAAGTGCAGAGGTCAGAGAATTGGCTGGTTTCTACCTCAGCGATGTACATTCATACATAAATAAACCAGAGCAGCCATTTAGTAGACACTGAGCCTGATTTATTAAAGCCCTCCAATGCTGGGGAAGATAAACCTGGTATGGATTTATTAAAAGTCATTTAGTATTTGTTAGAAAATGTTTTCAATCCTAGACCAGATCTATTCAAGGAGAGCTTTAATGATTTAGGTCTTGTTCTTGGTGCTTTCACTGGAGAGCACATACATGAGCACCTTTACTGCTCTTTCAAATATTAAGGTGGTTCTCCAGCCTGACCTGATGGCTGTACACACCTCTGCAGATTAGGCACACTCACCCATCAACCCCCTGACCAGATATTCATTAGACACTAACTAGAGTTAGAATTCAAACTTTTTATGTGACAGAATGCCTCAATGCAAATTTATATTTTTCACTACAATGCCTCAAATCTGTTGGCACTATTTTGCAAACTTTGACTGGATTGTCCCGACTGCCTCAGTGCTTTGAGAATAGTTAATGAAGCTGTCCATCTTGGCAAATAGCAGGGCACAGGGAGCATTAAGGGATAGGACAAAGTTTCAGCTACAAAGCTGTAACCAAATATGCATAACACGACAGCCAACATATTGGAGGTCCATAAAAATAAAGAGATTGCTTGGGGTCCCTGCTAATGCAATAAAGTGCCACTTTACTACTGTCACACTGACAACAGGAACACTTTGTATTGACTTTACTGACTGAATCATTTACAAAGTATCGATCAAAAATAGAAGAATTCTATAATTAATAATAGTATTCTATTATTCTATAGAAGAAATAAATGTGATTGCTGTTGTTGTTTTCAGATGAAATTTCAAAAACCAAAATACAACAGGAAATCAAACACCACAATTTGTGTTGACTTCTTTTAATGAAAGGAGCCCAAACCCTGCTGGTTGTCAGTACCATATGACATTTGGTACACATTTCTAGCTACATAGAAAGATCTTGGCACTAAAAAACCATGAGAAAAGTCCTGTGAACCATTATCAGTCAACTTATGAAAGCTGAAAGGTTTTTTGGGTGCAGAAACCATAAAAAGTTACGTATCTCCGTGAAAATGGTTTACTACCCCGTGCAAATTGATGAAAATAATCAAAACTGAAGAGGGGCCCCCAAATGATTCTTTGCTGGCAAATAAGGGGATGAGGGGTACCAGAAAGAGAGATTGGTAAAGAACAGCTGCACATTATATCATGACCCTTGCATAATCCTGCCTGACCCAAACATGGCCCTGTTGTTTCCTCTTGAAAACGTTAAGTAGGCTGCAGCTGGCACATGTGGCGGAATATTTTCAGCAGGGGGCAAAATGAATCAGCAGAACCTAGGCTAAGCCACGTTAGAAAAGAGGAGGGTTATGGGTAGCCTCTCAGTTACACCAGGATAAGCCATAATTCTAAGGCAGAACTTCACTAAATATATTAAATGCATTTTTTATGATTCATTACCATGCCAGTGGTCTGTTTAAGAGGCGCTCAGATTGCACATGGGGCCCAGAACAACCCTAACTTAAGCAGCTAGAAAAAAAATAAGGCAACAATGATGTATAGAGTATATTACTGCAGTGAAAAAATGCCATCACTTCACTTTTTACTGTCTTGTAAAGTACACACGTGTGTTGGATGAACCACCCTGCACCTGGTAAACATGCAGGGGTCCTGCTGGGATGAGCAATAAAAGTGCAGAAACCCAGAGCCCCCCATACATGTGCAAAATTCTTCAAAATGTGCGCACACGAAACTTTTGTGTGTATTCGTCATGCTGATCAAAATACTTCTACTAGGAGGGCATCTGGAGGTGCATGAAGTGGTAAAATGCATGCTGGGAGGCCCTTTATAGCCGATGCGCGCAAAGTCCAGGTATGAAAACTCCAGAAATTATATTGAAGATTAAAAGGGCTGTCATTAGTTTCCTTCAATATGGTTTACAAAAAAAATGTGCCTTGGACAAATAGGATTCTTGTTTCACCAGCATATGATTTGTAAGCACAATTTTCAATTTGTGGCAGCTTCATGCTGTGGAGATGTACAGGGTAGAGAGTAGAATGAATGGAATACGATTCAGTGAAAAACTGGAGGAAAAACTGATGACCAAAACGTAGGCCTTGTGAGAAGATTTGCATTACAACAAGGCAATGGTCTTGGCATGAGGCAAAAACTACCCAAGAGTTGCTTAAAGGACACCTGGCATGAGTGCAACTACTGACCTCTTTCTGGAAATGGAAGTCACCTGGCTGTATTTCTGATCAGCATTTTCAGTGACTTACCTGGCAGTGGTATACAGCATCAGAACACCTATTCTGCATACCCATTCTAGGTGAGTCATTTAATAATGATGATGGTCTCCCTCCTCTTAGGTTGCGTGCACACCTGTAATAATTGTTGTTGGAAAGGATCTTTCACGATCGTTTCCAACAAAAAAAGACTGAACGATGCATGAACAAGCTTTTTACATACAGCACCATTCTGCTCTATGGAGAGCGGAGAAGGGAAAACGATGGAGCGGCGGGCACCCTGCTGCGCTCTGCCTTCTACACCTCCATTATGAGGTTCATCATCCGTGCATCCGCCAGGACAAATCCATGACCAACAAGCTCTGTACACACGCCAGATTCTCGTTCAATATCAGCTCTAAGGCGATTATCGGACGAGATGCATCTAACGTGTGTACATAGCCTTAGATTGTAAACTCTTCTTGGCAGGCTCCTTTCCTCCTCCTGTGTCATTGTTAGCATCTGTCTGTCATTTACAACTCTTTACGTACAGCACTGCATAATATGTTGGCTCTAAATAAATACTGTTTAATAATACTAATACCGGTGAGATGATCACCACTGCAGCCATAAAACTAATATTGTTTTTAAAAGGTGGTCTAGGTGGCAGCCTCTGTATCTAAATGCCAATGTTAATGTTCTAGAATAGCAGATCAAAGTCCAGATTTAAATCCAACAGAGGTGAGTGGCTGGACTCCAAAAAGCCATCCAGACTGGGTGAACACCTTTCTGTGTTCATGTTTTAAAATTTGTGGTGTTTCACTGAAGTTTCAATGCATCTTATTGCACCGTGTTTTATTTGTTGGGATCAGACTGCCAATAAAATCGGAAGTTGCTAGAAGAGGGGCCACCTTAATGTTTAATGTTAGCTAATTCACCATCCCAGTGCAACCAGACAGAGCTACAGCAACTGTGCAGGAAGGAAAAATTGCAGTGTCCACATGTGCAGAGATAACAGAGACACCTCTGCTTTGACTCCTCCGGGCCTGAAAGCTGCATCTACTAAATACCTATTTTATAGGCATGCATACTTTTGCAGTCATTTACTTTGTGTTTTTTTTTTCTTTCACTGTTATTACGTATGCATTATCGATATATATATGTTTAACAAAACCACCTACCACGTCAACTGGCTCGTCATTCCCTGTCCCCTCCAATGGAGCAGAAACTTCTGTACCTTCCTCATCACGATTCATAGGACTGTGAATACAATAAGGAATGTCTTATTATATGACCTTAGATTACAACAATTATAGGGTATGTAAAAATAAAGTGATTTTATATGTTTAAATTTATCATTGAAAGTGCTCTGTTATATTTGTACAATCAGTTCAGAAACATTTCTGCTGATCCTTGCCATATATCTTGTGTGCTGATAACTTCCTGTGCGGTTTGCCTCTGTTGACGGTTATTAGTTCCATCATTACCCTCTATGGCAGTGGTCCCCAACCTCTTCAGTCCTACGAACCACTAAATGCCCGGACCCTGGACCATGCATGGAAACTTCCCTCAGAGTGACATCATAATGCCAGAACCCACCCACCGAGTCTGTGATCCGTATGGGAGACATGGTCCACAGCTCTGGCCAGTGCGCACCCAGCGGGGTCCTTCTCCTGACCCAACTGGGGTGTGCACCTGCCAGAGCCGCAGCCCACCTGTCCAGAGGCCGCAGCCCACTAAAAGGGTTAGACAACCTTGGGGTTGCTCTATGGTATGCAGAAGAGTGCGTTGTTTGTAGTCCTAAGGTGACAGCACTACTCCTCCATAGATGCACTACAGTGAATGAGTGCTTAGGACGGGAAGTGTGTCACTGGTATTGATTTTACCTGGCATGTATGAATGAATCCTCCAAAAGACACCATCACCTGGCCTATGCATGTTAAACTGATGATGTCTCTGCAAAGGGGTTTAACCTCACACCCCATTCATTCACCTTATGTGCACTCTTCATTGCCATGATGTCACTTCCCTGGTGACAGCAAAGGGGTCCAGGACACACAGAGATCAGATAAACTTTCTTCTCTTCTGGGAAAGTCTAATTTGTGTCAGTGTTGGCCCAGCTCCCCTTTACATCTATTCTATGTATTTATGTATAAGAAGTGAAGGGGGAGGGGGGTACTATCAAAAGTGACATCACATCCAAGATGGTGGCACCCAGCAGCAGTCCCAGGACAATCTTTCTTCTCTTCTTCCTGCTACAGAACATCTTTGGTCACCTTGATTGGCCTTTCTGGGATGACATAACTCCCCTGTGGTTCATTCATCCTAGAACAGGAAAAGGAAGCCAGGTACCTGGTAATCAAAGCTGACGTTGTGATCAGAGACCTTTTTGCAGAAGGGACATTGCCTGTCTTTTCTGCAATACTGACCCGCCTGATCATGCAAACAAAAAGTGGAACTTTAATTCATTTATTTCAATACTTTTCTTTCTATGCCCATTTCCCCCATAAAGTGCAATGGTTTCTCCCACTGCCTTATGCCTCCTATACTAATGTATGACAGGCAAGGTGAAACCATTGCATGTGGAGGGGGGGGGGCTGACATTACATGCACCCCAAGTGTGCAGCAAAATTTGCAAACAGGTCCCCAGAAAAGGAAGTATAGAGAACACACTATTACAAGTTACCATAACAAATGACCCCAAGTGTTTTAGGTTTGTGACTTGGCCCATTGTAGTCTAGCAATGACACACAATGACAACACTGACACACAAAGTGCTGCTCCCGTAAGATATACAACACTAACACATACACCTAATACAATGCAACAATTCTCTCACACACCTGACACTACAGCAGCAGCCACGCGGGTTACCCCAGCTGACCAGGACTGCAGAGGTATCCGGGGAGGAGCCAGCATCTGATTGGTTGATTTTGTCCGCTGCCGCTTCCCGGTTGGCTGACCCATCTGTCTGCTGAGTGACGCAATTAAGCTACAGTAACCTCACGTGACAGAAGTTAACCATATCCATCCCTGCCGGGGGACTTTAGTTGCCTAGTAACCATTTTAGCACTTTACCACTGACAGGGGCTGTTAGAGTGCCATTTAACCCCATAAAACTTTTTTTTATGTTAACATAATTAAAAAAAAAACTTTTTTTATTTTATTTAGGAAGACTTACAGACCATGTTAGCTTTTTAATTACATTCTGTGTCCCTATGTTGGAGAATTCCCTGCACTTCCTGTTAAGAAACACAAGATTTCAGTTAGGAAGTTAGTTAAGTCTGGCAATGTTTTTTGTTGCTGTGTGTGTTTTCCTGGTCAATGACAACCACTTCCTCTTTTCTTGGAAAGGTGTCACAGGGACATGAAGTGAGGAAAAGCTCCTGTGGGAATGAAACATGAATAATACATTTTTTATATTGGAATAAATGTTTATGGACCTCAGTGTTCTGGTTTGGGTCTAATGGATTCCTTTACTTTTATTCTGAAAAGCTCTTTAGGTTTGTGAAAGCTGCCAACCCAATGCTACCACACTGACCACCAATGATTCCACATCTTCCATGGTAGAAACAAGACCACTCCAAGGGATCTAACTTTAGCCTCCATCTTTAGCCTCCATCTGTATCTACAGCAAACATTTCTGAAGTGTAAGATTCCTCCTTAACCTGCTGGGTATTAGGGTTCCATCCTCCGACCCCCCTATGTTTACTTCATGACTCAGCATTCACATAG
>NC_092860.1:11636069-11686494 GCF_032062135.1 Pyxicephalus adspersus | reverse complement strand
GGGTCAGTTTGGAGACTCAGTGGCATAATATCTATTCTATTATAACAGCTGGCCTTGTTCAAAAACCTGACAGGTTCTCCTAGTTACACTGTGCAAACTGAAGCAAGGAAAGCAACCAATCTGGATCCTTGCTGTACTCATCTGTAAACCAAGTTCTAAATGGCTTGGTACAGGTCATAGCCACTAAAATTGGCTTAGAAAGATGGATTCCAAGTTGGCCATACAATGGTTTGCTCCTGGTACTTAGATTACACATGAGTTCAGTTTTTATCAATATAGGGGAAATTGATAGACACCTCCAGAAGCCACCGACCACCAGATCTGGCGTGAGGTTCACCGATGATTGTGACCCAACATGACATTCTGCAAGTCCAAAGTTCATCAATGGCTTCCCTTGGTTGGCCCATCCCAAGGTCAAAAAGAGGCTGAAAAACCATGGGTGCCGGATGATCTCCTGTCTCTACACCCATTGGAGAAGCCTAAGGCATGCCAAATGGTTATATACACCATCACATGCCCTGCCTGTCCACCCCTTCATGTTTGTAGATAAACCATTGACATGCTCCATCATCCTTCCAATGTAATCAGTAATTAGGTTTAGATTGGACTCATCAGAAACCACAATACCCATTTCAGAAAGACTTCAGCTTGAATGCCCTTCTCCCTGCACTGATAGTTCACCATTGTTTGTAAAATGGAAAACCATTCATTGGAATTGTGTGTTCCATCACCGCTGTTTGTTTATGGTGATCAGGAAGACAATGGCCCCTGTGTGTGCACAGGCAGGGCCCTTCCTAAGTGGAGGACAAGCTCCAGTCTGTGTTTAAGTCTTACAATTTAATTACCACTCTCATTCACTATTAAATCATACAAAAACATGAAGTGAAGAAGTCAGTCTAAGCCTGGAAATCTGTCTGGCTGTTTTTTTGGCTCTGAAATTTGGAACAATGCAAGTCCAGGATGTACCTAATGAGGGAAAACTGAAAATGAAATGGAGGAGAGGGGTCAGAGAACTCTGAGCCTTGGCCTGGGGTGTATCAACAGTCTAACTGGGCTAAATAAAGAGAAAATGCTGCTGCAGGCTCCCTTCAGTGCCCACATTTATGAATGTATTTGATCATAGAATCTTTGCTGAAGGTCAAAATTTGCCAAATTAAACCGTGCTCCTCTCAGAGTTGGCTGTATTCTGATGGAAGGTGGTGAACTGGTAATTGCTTGCTATTATAAATGCAATGCTCGGTAAATAGAAAAAGGCTGCAATCGACTATGGATCAGTGTTAGACTGGGGGCCCGACAGAACGTATACATTTCTTGGCACATTTTTGTAAGGTAGCAGGAGCCAGGGACCCACCAGAAAGAGAGAGAAGGAGGGCCCAGCAGAACAGATTTTTCCTTGCACATTTTTGCAATGGCCAGGAGCCCATCAGAGGGCCAGGTGGCTGCCAGTTTGCCCTTTTATGGTACAAAAAAAAAATAATTTTGAAGGTGTATCACTGGGGCCCACTGTTGTTTTTTTCCAGTCTTCTGTTAGGCTAGTCTGACCCTGGTGGGAGTTTCTGTGTTTAGGGGCCAGCCCATGACCCCAGGGACCAGAATATTGTCCAAACCAGTGGTCCATTGAACATTTTGGTGGTCCACAGAAAAATTTGGACATTATTTTTATTTTTATGTTTTAATAATAATAAAAGAAAAATAATATTCTAATAAATTCTTATAGTCTGAATAATTTTCACCTTTATATTGCACTATATTCCCGAATTGTACTAGAGACGGAAGAACAAGGGAGGCGCAGCGTGACGTCAGTGTAGTGTTTAGTTGTATGAGGCAACCGTTACCGAGATGTATGCTTCAGTATTGTTTCCACCATTACAACAGTCACCCCACTCCGCAAATACCGATTCTCATCTGATTGTTTTATTTTATTTGTTTATTTCTCAGATGTTTTAGGTAAGTATGACCTTAACTGTGTATTTTCTTTACCTGTTATATGTAATGGCATCAAATAGTTTTACTTTGATAACTATCATTTCTTGTTTGGTCTTAGAATGAAATAAACCCATAATGAGTGAGAAAAAGCAAACAAATATTTTACATTTCTTTAGTAATACCAAAGATAATACAACTAATGATAATAGTAACAATAGTAATACTTCACTTAACCGTGAGCTGATCAGCGAATCAGAGCCTCCACGGTCCTTGTCAGCACCATTAGGAAGATCATTATTTTACAAATGTATTTATTGTTTTCAAAAAAATCCAATTAATGGTCTGCAAGATTTAAAATAATGAAATTAGTTAACCGTGAGGTCCGAAAGGTTGGCGACCACTGGTCCAAACTACCTAATGATCACTCGTTAAATAGGTTACACTCAGAGCTGGACACAAGCCCCTTTGTCACTAAAGGCAAAGGTCAAGTTGCACCCCTTTCCCCAAATACTTCAGCAGCATTGGTTGCAGGCCCTTCAGCACCCAAGGGGGGGGGTCACCCCTTCTACTTACTCCTTGGCCACGGCCCTGCTTACAACGAAGCCATACAGTTCATACCTGCATTGCTCATGTCTTCATACTGAATATAAGCATTTTATAAAATATATGGGCAATATGAGTCCAGCTTTTGCACCTCCGTTGTATTTTGGTACTGGTTTTGAAAAATGTTTCCAAAATGGCAATTTTCCATACACTGCCACGTTAAGCTGTAAGAGCTAAATGTTCTAAGGTTATGGAGGAATGATCCACCTGAGCTCATTGATATCTTATATACCAGGGGCCGGCTAACTCTGGCCTATAGGCCAGATACGGCCTAGCTAGTAGTCCGTTCCGGCCCAACACCCCCTTGGTCAACCCGGCCCAATCTTGGCCGGCAGGGGTAAGCAAACTGTGGCTCCGGAGCCATAATCGGCTCTTTAGCCTCCTTGTTATGCCTCTCTTCCCTATTTACCACGGCCAGCTTTAACACTTCCGCCGCCAGGATAAGGGGACATTCCCTCTCCACTGTATGCATTGTGGTGGAGAGGGATTTCCCTTCAGGGACATTTCTGGTGGGGGACAGAGCCATCAGCAAGAGAGAAAGTCTGGCCTAGTGTGCCTTCTTGACCTCCTAAAATGGCCTAGTAGACAAAAAAGTTTGCTGACCCCTGTCATGGAGGATTGGAAAATTATGTCAATCTTTTTAAATCTGCAACATTCTTTATGATAATCCCTAAAGGTCCTGCCATGGAAAAATCAGCACCCCATTGAGTCCCATCATGGCCAATGATACTTTCTGATTGGTTGGCTTATTTTAAATTTGATAATCATCATCCTCCATGAAAATGGCAATCTTTTATAAGTGTTGCTCTGTTCAGCTGATCACAACTTTTACAAATGAAGCAAAAAAAAAAAGTATTTTTTTAAACTTTTTAAGTAAACTTTTTGTATGAATAACACCATTTTTGGCACGCAGTCGGCTCCCAGTTTTATAAATAACTCCCTAAGTTCCTTAATATAACCACAGCCCATTGAAGGGAGCTAACCGGGGCGACAGCCGGGACTCTGATGAGTGTGGAATGTTTTCCCCATGTTGTGTGAACGAGGAGGTGTGACACATATCAGCAGGGGCTATGTGACACGGGCCGGTCTGAGCCGACAACAAGGCTTCAGACGGAGCTCAGGCCTAGAACAAGCAAACAACAACATTCCTGCTCGTCTCCGACCACCTTGTAAGATTCATATATTTCTGGCCCAATGAGGACAGACTCCTCACTGTGCCCCGGCCACTGCAAATGCCAAATCCAAATAAATCGGAGGCCGCTGAGTAACACAAGGCGCCACCGCAGAGACCTCCATCATGCCACACTGCCAAAAATGTTGGGGTTAACCCTCAGTGTGTTAACAAGGCTGGGGAATAAAATGGCCCACAGTGAGGATCTGCTGATCATGATTTTGTAGATTCGCCTCTAGAAATGATCGAGGACTTTAAGAAATTAACTAAAAATTGCAGGTAAAAAATAAATAATAAATCTTGATTTTTCATTAATTATTTTTTATTCATTTGCTTTGAACTCACAAAACAATTCGACTCAGCTCCATAGCACAGTCTTTTTTTTTTAATTTTACATCATAGCCCTTGCCTATTCTCGAAGCGGCTGCGTGTGCTGGCCTAGCTCCTTCCTTCAACTGCACACATAACCTTTATGTAGCTTCCAGTGGTGCAGCAAAGGGGATTACTTTAGGAGGGATCACATCAGTTTGATAATGATGACAGCACCCTGTAGCACGTCAGGCTTTCGATCTGACAGGGTCTCTTTAAAACGGTTGCCCATTCTGGTCAATGGTGGTTCGATCTGAAAATGATTGGAAAAAAATTGGCCTGCTTGCTTTGATCTGGCGGATCCCTATTGCTTCCAGGATGCAGATGAACTAGAAGTGGAATATTAACAAAGTAGAAATCTGCTGCGTTCATTATAATAATCCCTATTTGATCCTGCCATGAAGGTCTTTGTTGAGGTACTTCCTGTATAGGGTGACAACACTGTTGTTGGTGTCTCCTAAATGTATTATTGTGTTGTCACCTAGTCTTCTGATGGAAACCACAACAAATATTGCATTGGCATACGCTGCTGTTGTAGCCATCAGGCAACTCACCATTAGAAATACCGCAGCACTTCATCAAACTAAATATCATTTATTTGGGATGATTTATTAAAGGTCAGGCTTCATGAGGCCTTTGTATAATTTTCCGCGAGGGTCTCGGACTGACAATATTTGACTTTAATAACCGAAGAATTTGAAATGCTGATGCAGCTCTCTGGCACCACGGAGCTGAAAACCAACACCAAATCCTTCACGCTGGGCCGACCAGGAAAGAAGAAAAGATAATGTAAAAAATCTAATAATAATAATTGTGACAACAGCCTATTCATGAAGATAAAACAGGCTCTATCTGTTCCATCAGCCGCCCAACCGACATCCTACAAAGCAGGAAATGAAGCTTCTCTGGGCAGAAATATTCTGCAGTTCAGAGGGAATATCAGCCCCGGATCAAATAGCAGGGGGCTCAGAGGGAATCAGTTCTGGGTTCACAGAGGGATATCTTGGCATGGATTCCTCTGGGGGCAGAATTAAAGATGAGGTTTAATATGCTTGGATTTTGTCCCCCCCGAACAGTCTTAGGATATTTTACAATAACTTCTTCTATATTCTTATTTTTGATTCAGTGATGTCATAACTGGGTCTCTGTGCTACTCTATGCAGGGTGGAGGGAGGGGCTGGTAGGGTGCTGTAGGGGGGCAGATTTAATGAAGGGGAGGCTGGAGGGCAGATTTAATGAAGGAGGCTGGAGGGCAGATTTAATGAAGGGGAGGCTGGAGGGCAGATTTAATGAAGGAAAGGCTGGAGGACAGATTTAATGAAGGGAAGGCTGGAGGGCAGATTTAATGAAGGGAAGGCCAGAGGGCAGATTTAATGAAGGGAAGGCTGGAGGACAGATTTAATATAGAGGAGGCTGGAGGGCAGATTTATTGAAGGGAGGGACAGAGGGCACATTTAATAAAGGGAAGGCTGGTGGGCAAATTTATTGAAGGGAAGGCTGGAGGGCAGATTTAATGAAGGGAAGGCTAGAGGGCAGATTTAATAAAGGGAAGGCTGGAGGGCAGATTCAATGAAGGGAAGGCTGGGGGACAAATTTATTGAAGGGGAGGCTGGAGGGCAGATTTAATGTAGGGAAGGGTGTAGGGCAGATTTAATGAAGGGGAGACTACAGGGCAGATTTAATAAAAGTATCATAGTAGTATTCTCTGGCCACCATTGTCACTGAGACAGAAAACAAGAAGAAATCTCATTTGTGGAATTGTCACCAGAACAAGAGTGAAATCTTCCAACAGGACACCTGTTCTGCAAAATGAAATTCCTCTCATTTTCTTCCTTGGTTTGTCTCTTGGGCAGGAAATTAGGATAAATCACCCCAACATAACTGCACCCCACAAAAATGGCCTTTTAACTCTTCTCTTTCCTATCAAAACCTAAAAATCTGTTGCAGTCCAATCTCTGGGGAGAAGGAGACTGAGGAAATGCTTCCTCCTCCCTGAAGCAGACTGATGACGTCATCACAGCCTAGGCAAAGTCACTGGCTGGAACTCACAGGCAACTTTTTTTTGATAAAAGGTGGATATTTTTTGAGAAATGACAGTAACAACAGTGTGAAAACTCCTTGGCATTAGTTAAAAAGAACACAATTTGAAGATATTCAGATCTTTTCGCAGTATTTATTGGCTCAGTGGATAGCACTCTGTCCTTTGCAGCACTTGGTTCCAGGTTCAATTTCCAGCCAGGACATTATCTGAATGGAGTTTGCAGGTTCTCCCTGTGTCTGTGTGGGTTTCCTCCCACATCCCAAAAACATGTAGTTAGGTTATTTGACTTCCCCCTAAAAATTGACCTTTACATTAATGACATATGACTATGGTAGGGACATTAGATTGTGAGCTCCTTTGAGGGATAGTTAGTGACATGACTTTGTACAGTACTGTGTAATATGATGGCGCTATATAAATACTGTGTAAGAATAATTTCAGGTTTTTATAAAGAAGTTTGAATCTCTTAGAAGTTATAGACAGGATGTCTGCTGTACAGAGATAATAAGAGAAAGAGAATCTTCAACATCACAACTTTGAGTTCTCTTCTATTTGATAAATCTGAAATGGTCATGTGACACCCAAAAAAGTGACCCAAGCACCAACCTGATCAAAGAGAAAAAAGAATTCTTTCTCTGTGCCCCTGCTGGAGATTTTTCCTCACTTACTTTTTGGGGGAACTGTTGTCAACCAGCCAGGAAGTGAGAGGAAGTCTCTCTTAATGGCAGTAAAGTCACTAACGGCCATTCTGATCCTTCACACGTCATTAAATTTTGACAATAAAAAGTTGATTGGCCTGAGATACACTCAATGGCAAAAAATGTGCCCATGTACTAATTTTGTATTGCAGTGTGATAATATGCATTGCATGAATGAGGTTCCAATGCATGTGAATGTGTACCCCATTCCAAAAAAATGCAATGCACTGGCAGGGATGAGCTATGACGCAGTAGCATTTATGCATGCATTTTATTCCCTGTTGCATGCATGTCCATGGGCCCTTAATGCCCCCTGAGGGTCACAGAGCGGGCTGGTGTTTTTTTAGATTCTTCAATGAAGCTCAATGATGAAATTAAATGTTTCCACTTCAGCAAAATTAGTTTTGGTATTGAAATGACTTCACTGATCCCTACTGATTGCATGTGTTTACCTCCTGTGCAACCCCCCTTCCATCACCCTGTACAATACCCCCCCTGCTGCCCTCTCCTCCCCCCATCCATCTTCTACACTGCAATCAATGGAGCATTCACTGACTTCACCTGAATAAACACCAACAACAAGTCTGTTTACTGAGAACATCCCCCATGTTTGTGATCAGCTGCCTGGGCCTAAATGACCTTTTAAAAAGTTTCAAAAGTCAGTTTTATGGTTATTAGAGCCCAGCCGAGGGGAAGGCAGAAAAGGCAGATGCCTTGGGCGCTTCATCTGGAGAAGGGGTTGGGGGGAGGGGGGGAGCAAAAAGAGTATGCACCCTATGCTGCAAAAGAAGTCCACAGTTTATGGGCAGGGGGGCATTTTGGCATTTTTGGGGTTAAAGTATCTTCTCTCTATTCTACCCTCATATTGTGTGTTAATTCCCTCACCTACTAGATTGTAAACTCTCCTCCTCCTGTGTCACTGTCTATATCTGTCTGTCATTTGCAACCCCTATTTAATGTACAGCGCTGTGTAATATGTTGTCGCTATATAAATCCTGTTTATTAATAATAATAATAATAATAATAATGATAATAATAATAGTCCCGCCCCTGCTCTGCGATTTACCCAACAAACCCTCCCCCACTCAACAAAGTTCCAAAATTATGGTAAAAGGGAATGAAACCATCCAACTTCATTGGGTGCTTCTGTGGCTGGGTCAGAACCACAGCTGGCAAAAAGGGACACCAGGTACCCCTTCTGGTTCATGGGCTGAACCTACCCGGTGGGGACACAGACATCCCTGCTCTGCTCTATTCTAAAGCTACGTACACATGTCAAATTTTTTTCACCCGATAATCAGACGAAAATCTGGCATGTGTACTGACCTTGTTGTTCATCCTCCATGGATCTGTCCTGGCCGAAAGATATGGAAGTGCATATTGCATATTACAGCGCTGCGTAATATGTTGGCGCTATATAAATAAATAAATAAATAATAATAATAAGGGAAGGGGGAGAGAGCACAGCTGGGTGCTGCTCCTTCGCTCACCCCCCCCCCCCCCCCATAGAGCAGAACATGCATCATGCATCAGAAAAGATCCTTTCCAATGACAAAAATTGCATGTGTGTACGCAACTTTAGTTAATAAAAGCAAAAAGTCTGGTCTAAAGTCTACTCTAAAGGAATCTGTCCTACAAATTAAACAGCTTTGGGGTCCATTCTCTTTTTCATTGCACAACATTGTGTTGCTGAACATGTGGTATTCTGCATTGTATTCCATCAGACTAATGGGATGACAATGCACCAATAAACCTTCTAAAAAACAGACATGGCACATTTTCTTTTGCAGTGTTGTGATGTACTGGAATGCAAAGTTGTCATTGCATGCCTTAGTGTGCCAGGGTGGCATTTAAAATGAATGGCAATGCAATGCGCTGATGTATGCAACATATACACACATAGCACTGTGCGCATTGGCAAACACATTACAACAGAAAGTAGTAAGTTGGGTCGGCATTCATTTTATATAGAACCCCAACACATAAACATAAGACACTGCAGCACACATGCATTGTAAAGCAGCAGTAGTGCAGGGAAGTGATCGATCTGTGTGCTGGGTCGCTGCAAGAAAATCCTGGCATGTAATATTTTAGATGCGTTGTGGACGAGTTCAGATAAATGCGCTATATATTGCAATGCATTTGATAAAGATACTGTGCATTCCATACTAAAGAACACTCAGGTGTAACAGGAGCCTAAATAATATGTTAATATTATTACTATTATTAATAATAATAAACAGGATTTATATAGTGCCAACATATTACGCAGTGCTGTACATTAAATAGGGAAACTCCAAGGAACCTCAGAGTCAAATCTGTCCCGCCAGAGCTCAAGATCTTGATTTGATTTTGATTGCGTAACCTATTGCTCCTTTTATTGAATCGATAAGAAATTGATCATTTATTGATTATTGCTTCTTTTTTATGAATTCAATCGACCCAATGCAATCAGAATTGAAAGAACCTCAGTAAAGTTGGAAAATTTCCATCAATAAAACAAATATGGAGACCTGCAATTGATCGAATTTTTTGTAATTGATAGAATCAAATCAAAACCTAGTGATCAGTTCTGCATTTCATAGATTGTAAGCTCTTCAGGGCAAGGTCCTCTTCTCCTCCTGTGTCACTGTCTGTCATTTGCAACCACTATATAATGTACAGCGCTGCGTAACATGTTAGCGCTATTTAAAACGTGTTTAGTATTTATATTAATAATAATAATATTTCAATCACAAAAAATTAAATTGATTGTTCAGCATCTGCAGCGTGCCAATAATTTTTGATTATTAGTCGATGCTATGGATAAAACCAATCAGATTAAAAGTCAATTGAAATAAAATGTGTGTATTGATCAGTACACTGTAACGCTAAAGGTATGTACTACACATATTTATTTCCTTATTTTGGATAGAGGGTGCTTGTGTACAAGATTTCAGGAATTCTCCTCTGCTCTGGACTAAGTTTGTAAACTTGTGTAAAGTTAGTAGAGACGGGGAGGAGGTGGGCGTGTCACTAGTAACTTTGTGACCAATCCCCTTTCCTTAAGCCGTCCCCCTGTGGGCGTGTCCGGGTGGCTGTGTGCTGAGCGCTCAGTCTGCAGGCAGTCAGTGCACACTGTGCTGGATCGGAGGGTGTTTGCGCTGCTGCTGCTGCTGTTGGTTTCGGTCCGCCCGTCCTAGTGATGGGGAGAGCAAACCTTGGAGCTCCTGGCTAAGTCGGCTCTCCTTCCCTGGGCAATGCCCTCTCTGCCTGGCACTGCCATCCTCTCCTGGATTATTGCCTAGTGGCCCCTTTGCTGAGCTCCTCTTGGTGTTGGTGTCCCCTGGCTGCAATCATGCTCAGGAGGATCCTGCTGAGTGTCTTCATGGTGTCTGTGATGATGGGCAGGGGGAGATCTGTGCAGTACCCCAGCGATATGTGCAATTGGAAAGGAAGGTAAGAGACCATTTGTCACCTTGTCCCCTGCTGTCCTGGAACATCTGCAGAGGTGTTGTCACCACACATCAAAGCTCAGAGTTATTTCAAGTTGCAAAGTTTACTACCCTCCTTGGATGAATTTGAACAGATTTACAGATTTTGCATGAAACTTTCTTTTGGTTTTGTAAACATTTTTCTATAATTTATTTCAGTGCTAAGGATAGCACAGAGTGATGTTTGGGGTTAAGGACATGCTGTGCCTTGTAGTTCCATTGCCAGATCATGACTTTGCTATGTAACAACTGACCCCCATATTCCACCTATACACCCCAGGCAGCATTGTGCTGAGTTTTTACTGATTTTAAATCTTTAAAAAAAAATTGGTTTTGTAGCAACACCAATCTACCAAAGGAATGCTGCAATAACTACTGCAATTCAAAATCAGCCTGGCAGCACCGGTCTGACCCGCACTACCCTATAAAGTCCCTTTCTTTTTTTATATTCTTAAGCTGATTGAAGTCAAAGGTTGACTCCAGCTCAAAGTCCGCTCTGACCCATCCCAAGTGACTGATCATCAGGTGGTCACAGAGACTTCTTTGTGCCAAATGCTGGAAAACTACTTCTTGTCCAGAGAGGCTTTAAAGAGTACCTGTCATTCCTGAATCCAGCCTGTACGTTCCCTAATAACCATAGCTATGACATGGCACTCACATATATATCAGGGTGACTTTTTAATTCTAAGATTACTGGCACACAGCAAGTCAACCACAATTAACAGCTACATATTTCTTTAATTTCCTGTAAGGCAGCTGTGGGTGGCTGGGTGGCATTTGCTAATAAGGTTACTCAGAACTTTGTCACTTATGTAAGTGACACACTTTGTGTGTAACCGGACGAGTCAATGCTGAGGAGTCGTCACGCTTGACCTTCAAATTAAAGTAATTTCTTTGTGTTGTTACACTGTTGTATATACAATACAACTATATCATACAGAACTAATATAAAGTTTGCCTGTGGGGTGCAGAGGAGGCTAAAGGGGTGCACTTGGCTCAGGACCCCCAATTATGTTTTATGTACAACTGCAACTTGTTCTCTTTGCTGCAATTCCACTCATCTGTTCCATTGTCATTTGCATTATTCACTTACTTTTTCCATGTTGGCATCTTTGACTTGCAAAAGTTTCATTTAAGTAAAAAGTTTCTTGATTAAGATCAGCGTGATCACATGTCACATGAAAATGATCGAACCTTGCATCTTAATCATTTGCCCCAAGCTCATGTCACCCCTGTGTGGATTTTACATAAAAGGGCAATAGGTTTGCTTCTGTTCAGCCCTTTTAAATTCACTTTCCTGTTTTGTTTAACTAATAGTAATCAGATGCAAAGTAAATCTAAAGAGGTTTAGAGATCGGTAATCAGTTCTGTATGATCTGCTGTAATCTCTCCCAGCTGGTAAAGCTGAAACGTTTGAATAAAAGATGAAAATATCTAGCCGGTGACATCAGTCCCTGGTTTGTTGGGTTTCGGTAAAGAGGCACCCAAAATGCCATCTGACCATTTTGTACCATTTTTTTTTACTTGTAAAGAAACTACAAGTCTCAGCAGCGTTGACTGTAAGAGTCCCAGAAGAACTAAATCCAGCAGACTATGTGGCTGTAATGTACCTCTGCACACAGTACACCCGGTACAATGAAGGGTTTGTTTTTGGAAAGACTGAACCAGCTATTTGATATGCTTGCTTGACTATGACCTGCAGAAGCAAACTGCTTTATCACATGATTGCAAGCCCCAGCAACCAGGGTCCTCTCAACATGTGCCATTGTATATTGTTGTATTGTTATCCTTGTATTCTTGTCGTCTCCATGTTATAGATCTTTGTTCTTATGTTGGCTTTAGAAAAAAAAATATTGCTGCTGGCAAAAAATAAAATTCTGTGACAGTGAATTAAACATTTGCTACAGGCTAGGTTGGGTGCATTTGTTCCAAAACTTTTAAGTCGTGTAAAAAAAAAAAAAAAAAACTCAAAATTTTTAAAACTTTTGCTAAACTTTTTGAAAACTTTGCATGCTACCCTTTATGTCTCATCTTTTTTTTCTCCTCTAGCGGGCTGACCCACGAACCGCACAAGAAGGAAGTGGAGCAGGTGTACCTCCGTTGTTCGGAAGGATCGGTTGAATGGCTCTACCCAACGGGAGCTCTCATCGTCAACCTTCTCCCCAACACTTTGTCTGCCTCTGAGCATTTGACTGTCTGTATAAAACCTTTCAAAGACTCCAAAGGATCTAATATTTATTTGGAAAAAACTGGAGAACTTAAAATGTTAGTTCGGGATGACGAACACCTCCCCAACAAAGTCTATTGCTTTGGCCAGGACCAAGGAGTGTTGTTCATCGAGGCCACACCGCAGTTGGACATTAGCCGGAAGATCACCGGCTTCCAGTATGAGCTTATTAGCCGGAGGACGCTCTCAGACTTGCACGCTATTCATGGTAAGGGAACAGTGAAAGGAACCCCTTAACCAATTTTCTGGTTGAATCCTCTTCATCTGTAGTGCCTCCTAACGCAGGAGAATTTTTAAATTTTTGCAATACCCTGTCAGTGAGCTAGGTGGCACTGTGGAAGCTACAAAAGATGATCGCTCCAAGTTATTTTATTCCGCCGTCTCTTTTAATGAATTTCTGTGCTGCTGCTTAGGGGGAAGCAATATTTTTTTTAAAGTAGATTTGCGTCTGAAATATCCATTAGTAATGTCATATCCAGTTTTATTTCTTGGAAAGTGGATTTTATTTAACTAGCTCCCCTTTAAAGCTGTTGAGGTAATCCAAGGCAGGAGTTGTTCCTATACCGTTGGCTGGCTATGGTTGGCTAATCTAAGATTTGCCCCTCTACATTTAACTCTTTCATCAGTTACAAAGACCAGAAGCATAAGGGGAATGTTTATATAAGTTGATAATAAGATTTATTCATTGGCTTCCTTGTGATATGTTCCAAATAAGTTTGTTACAGGCAGGATCACCAGGTGACAATAAAAGGGATAAGTCTGAAAAAGGCAAACAAATGCACAACTGTGCGCTGCAATTTGACATTCATGTTCCTGGGTTTGGCTGTTCTTTAAATAGCAATAAGCATGTTGGTTTGGATTTAGCACCTTTTTTATTAGCTGGTTGGTTGTCTTCCTTTAATTGCAGCAAAGTTTTTATTTAGGTAATTATTAGTAACTCTTCTACATTAAATTAATTCCAGCATTACTAAGGGTGAACCATCTAATGACATCACTGACTAAGCCACGAGCGCGGTGCTCTGGTTTGCCACCGCTGGTGACTAGCTGTCAAAACGTTTCGCTGATCCCCATTTAATTGCATGTGATGCTGTTTACAAGATCACATACACCCAGTTTTTAAATACTTTAATGGCCGTCCTCCCGGCTTACGCGGTGTGTAGTCGGCTCACAACATTCTGATTATAAGTTGTTGATCCTGCAGAGACTCCCCGGAGTGCCAGTCATTTATAGGATCACAACAAATGAGAGGGGTGTGTGTTATTATGACTGACACACCCGAAAAGCATTTCGAAGAGTCACTGGCAATGTGCTGTAATGATTACTCTTGGTTTTTATTGCTTTTCTATGGTCATGGATGTCTTGTTTGAGTTAGGTTCCTAAAAGGGTTCTCCAGTAAAAGGTCCTTAAAGCTTTGCAATTATAGGGCGGGGACAATCTTGTAAGGCTGACCTGAGCTGATATATGCAAGTGAGAGAATTTTGCATCCACTAATCCCACTGAAAGCCCCCTGTGAGTAGAACTTGTTTTTCAATCTTCTGTAAAAAAAAAAAGAACAGAACCAAAGAAAAAAGGATGGTAAAAGAGGAGGTGGCTTCTATTCTAGCCCAATAAAAAGAGGGAAGAGGATGCTAGATCCAAGGACAGAAGAATGTAAAAGAGATGGTGACCTCAATGCTAGACCCAAATAAACAGGAGGAGGTGACCTTAATGCTAGTCCCAAAGAAATATAGGAGGCAAGAGGTGCTCCTTATGCTAGTCCCAAAGAAATTCGGGGATCCAAGAGGTCACCTTTATGCTAGTCCCAAAAAAATACAGGGAGGTAAGAGGTGAGCGTTATGCTAGTCCCAAAGAAACACGGCAGGTAAGAGGTGACTCCTATGCTAGAGCTAAAGAACCATGGTAGTTAAGAGGTGACCCCAATGCTAGACCCAAATTAAGCAGGAGGAGGTGACCTTAATGCTAGTCCCAAAGAAATTCGGGAGGTAAGAGGTGACCCTTATGCTAGTCCCAAACAAACATGGCAGGTAGGAAACCCCTATGCTAGTCTTAAAGAACTATGGGAATTAAGATGTGACCACTATGCTAGTCCCAAAGAACAATGGGTGGTAAGAGATGACCCGTATGCTAGTCCTAAAGAAATAGAAGGTTAATGAGGAGGTGGCCTCAATGCTAGTCCTAACAAAGCAGGGTGATAAAGGAAGGAGGTATCTTCATTTTGAGTCCCCAGGAAACGGGGAAAGTAAAAAAGAAAACACGAGACCAATCCTAGTTCCAAAGAATTAGAGCGGGTAAAGATAGACGTGACCCCCAATGCTAACCCCAAAGAATCCGGAGGGATAAAGGAGCTGGTGAGCCTATTGCTAGTCCCAAACAAACATGGGTTATAGTGAAGGATAGGGTGTCCCTATTGCTACATGGATGGAGCTTGACAGAGCTTCATAATAAGCTCACAGACGTAAACATTTTGCTAATTTTATACATCAGTCACTGCTCTCTTCTCGTGTTGCTTTGTTCTTTTATTATTGGGTGTAACTTTTACCTTTTACTCAATACTCAGATGCGATCACAGATTAGTAGACAGTGCCTCTTGTAGCTCATAATCCATAAAACATTCTACAAAGGCACAATTTTGCCTTACAAACACCTAATGTTTATATCTTAAAAACAAAGCTAGAAAGAATCTACGTTTACTCCAACAGTCTGAAATCAGAAGTGGTTTAAAAATAACCTCCAAGTCGAGTGCCTTCGATGACCTCTAAGTGAAGGACTTTTGTATTTTTTTTCCTTCCCTCTTTTGGCTATACTTATCCTTGGGCACATTTCTTCTTCTCCTTAGCGCCGTACTAGTTGACTGATTAACCCAGTTAATTAAAACGGTGGTAGCACCTTCTCCTACATGAGGAAATGGCCCCTGCTTTGGATTTTATGGCCCAGTAGTCTTGACACGAGTATAAAGTTCCCTTTTGCCCCCTCCGCAACCAACTGGCTGTGACTGGACAAACACATTTGTGTGTCTGTTTTGTATTATGTTGGCTGTAAAGGTAGACTTAGAGTATTGTGTTCACTTGTTCATGATTCTGTAGTGTGGGCTGTTTTAATGGCATGTTTTTATTTACTAATTGCTAAGGAACTTGGTGAGAGCCAAGGGATCAGAAGAAGCCAGGGACCTCAAAGTTGCTCCCACCAAAAGGTCCGGTTACAGTCACTTACCTTTTCATGGAAACATGAGATTAAAGATCTGCCGTAATATTTGAGTTTGAAATTGGACTTTAGGCAGAATGTGCTGTTACTACAGGGAAGGCTAATAATTGGCCGGGGTTGTTGGGATTGTCGGATCACAAATCCAACTGCACCAAGGGCAATTGTATTTACAGTTCACATGGGATTCTCCACTATATGTTTAGTTGTCTGCCTATGCTTCAGCCAAAAAATACCAGCAGCTGACCCTAACACTAAGAGATATTTTTAATGCTGTGCAAAAACAAGCATCTTTGCTGAATATGTTCACCATTTCCAACTTTTTTCTATGCTATTACCAGGGCTTATGTAAATCCAAGGGCTCCCCTGTGGTTTTCTGTATTGTTCAATGGGATATACAGAGATAATTGGCACTGGAATACTATTGTTCTATTGTTGGTGTTGTAAAGATCTTTTTTATTGTAACTTCAGTGTTCCAGGCTCAGCCCCCAATTGTACATCTTTTTATATCATTTTACTTTTTACTGTTTTAGTTTCATGTATTATAAAAGTGTGATTTTGCAAACTATGAGCACACAGCTTTCAGCTGAGCTGACACAAAGTGTAAAAACTTGCTTAGCCGTTCTAACCACAACCTATTTATCTTAATGCCATCTAATGATCTTTTCCCCCTTGTTCCTGCTTTCTTCTTTTTTAACATAATCTAGAAGGAGCCGGTTTCCTCAGCCCATGTGATACACATCTACTGAACTTCCCTCCAGATTAGGACAAGTAGTTAATTGTTTCTGACAAATGTACACAACGAAACAAAAGTGCTACAATTTTCAGAACGGTTTAGGTAACTCCTATGTTCTAGTGGTGTTTTTGGGTCTTAGGGCTGATCACCTCTTCAAGAAATTTGGGTGGAAAAGATGACCTTTAGACTTTAAACATAGCTGGAGATCTTTTTGAATAGACAGGCTTTTTTTCTTATGTTAAAGCCTAATCTGCAGGCAAATAGCCACATTCAGATAAAATACACATATGGGAGCTGTTCTACTGGCCAGGCAACTTGTATTTTGGTTAATCAAGTCCCGAGTTTTGCACAGCCCTGTCTGGCAGGGTTGGAGACCTTTATTTTGCTTCTAGGTTAGCAACTGGTTCTCTTTTTTACATGGATATTCAGTCACTGTCCAAACTGCCTTGCATATCTTTCCTTGCATTGTGCTTTAGGAAGGACACAGCTGTAGTTTTTTTTTTTAATAAAAATACCCCAAAAGCCACGGAAGGTTCTGCTGTTTTTTTCAGACCACTTTTGTATATTTGTTATTGGCAACTGAAGCAGAATTTATTGTTTTTTACTGCCCTGATACTAGCATTAAGACCAGAGGATCTAAACTTCAAACAAAGAAATTTTGCTTTGTGGTGGGTTCTCTTGAAATAGGAAATGAGCAATTACTCTTAAAAGTTGCTGTTTACCATAGGCTAACAGGGTGTTTTGTTGTGGAGAGCATAATGCTTGCAGTTAAATGGCTGAATTTGATGAATAAAAGGTCTTTGTAGATAGGTGCTAATCCTTAATTGTCTAACTTGTAGTGGTAATTAGCAATTTTGAACAATGGCAAGCTCCTGAGTTTGTAAAAAGGCCAAAATGCCAAAAAGGGGATTTAAAGGCCACCAGTATCCCTTTGCATTGTCTATATGGTTAATTTAAAGTCAAATGGTAACTTTGGATGATAAGGACCATGCATTGTATGGTATGTTGTCATCACATGGCAAACTGTTTTGTTGGATTTAAAGAACATTCTTTTGCTTTCGTAAAGGAATCTGTGTACTTTTCCATGTAGCCGGGCCCAAAAATAAACATTGGTTGCATTCATTGGGGAACTACTAGAAATGCTTTAAGCGCAATATCGTCTTGTTTTGTTGTCTAATTCAAGCTATAAAGTGCTACATAACTGCAGAGAGGGATCAGAACTTCATTTTTTGGTAGACTGGTCTTGAATTGCACCCTTGCTTCTTCACGTCTTTAGGATTTCAAAAGCCGTAAGCTGTCAGGTGCTTGTTGGGGCAGCTGGGGTTAAGCCTTCAGACCCCTTTGGTGTTCAAGATGTCTGTCAAGATGTTGCAGCTTCTTTCTTATTCTTTTACCTCTTTAATCTGCCTCTTGTGCTGTGTAATTTGACTTGTCTGGTTCTGGGGCTGTGATTTCTCTTCTCGGAGGTTGAACTGAAAACACGATCACCATTCACTTCAAGGAAAATCAGTCGAGTGGTTTTGGAAATGGTGGTTTCTCGGGTTCATGTCTATGTGACCCTATATAACAAATAGTACTTATTGGGTGCACAGGCCAACATGACAATTGGCTGGAGGACCTTGATCAATGGGGTCATGACATTTGGATTGCTAAAGCTCAGTATATCATAAACATTTGCCATGCTTTTTGTTTTATAAACTTATGCTTTCCTAGGCTTTTGATTTCTTATATCCTTTCATATCCACTGCACATCATTGCTCTGATGGTGAAAATAGTTGACCTGCTAAGTGTTGGCATTGCCACTTGGGTTGCACCTGACAGAATATTGTCTCCCTAGAGCAGGACCTTCTTCACTGGGCCACAATGGACTTTTTTATGAAAGTATTTTGGGTATCAACCAATATAGGCGTTCAGAGAACCAATCACACCAATCCCCGTACTGGACATGTTCATATATTTAGGGGTGGTTGAGGGGTTCTCTGTCTCTCTACTGGAAGCACCAGCTCCATCTTGGCTTGTTGTCCAACAAGTATTGTCTCTTGTTCATCCCATGGTATGTTCACATAGTGATCATAGAGCAAGTAGCTAACAGCAGCTGGAGCTTGCAAGAAACGGTGTAATTACATCTCCTGGTCCTAGCAGCCAGCGGAGGCCTTCCAGGGCCCCATGAAGGAGCTGCCTCAGGTTACCTAAGGATACTGGCAAAATCTTTATAAAGTAGTTCCCTGTAGGTTGTGGCAGCTGACCCACACAATGCCGGCATTATCCTGCATATAGCTGAATTACAGTACCCTAAGCTTTAGAAGAACGTAGTAAAACATTGCCTTTTTTTTAGGTCTGATGAATACAAGCTTGTTTAGATATCTGTAAGGAGAAACTTTGGCCTTTTCCAGGGAGATTTAACATGCTGATGTTTGAATGTCAATCTTTCTAAAACCTTTCTAGGTCCTGGCTTCTGAATTTGCAGGCTAAGGGATTTCTTTATTAACTTGCTGAAATGGTTTCCTGTAACCCACAACAACCACAATTAGTGTCCGCTTTTAACATTCTAAAAATGATTTTTCTAGAAGAGGAAATCTTTTCTTTAAATAACATGTTGATGAATTAAAAAAGAAGTCGACAGGGTCACAAAAAATGGCAAGAGCCTTGGTTGTATGGAAATTGCTTGGAGAATGCCCATGTACTAATTTATGGATGGGGAATTACTGGATGTCCTCTTCATTGAGATCGTTGTCTTTGGCTTCTACTGCCTTCGCTCAAGCATGAAAGAACAAGAAATCAATAAGAATATAGGAATTAAATAAAAATATTTTTGTGAAATCCAACTGTGCATTCATTAGGTACCACTTGGGCCTTTATTAGGGTGGAACTAGGTGGGCTAGGTGAATAAAAGTGACAAAAACATCCTAATTTAAGTTAGAGTATGGATAATAACCCCTCAGTTTTTTGTACTTCTGTCAATAACCCTGTATTGGAGTTTTCATCTTATTTCATCTTATTTGAACATTTATTTGAACTAGAACTTTTGTGGCTACAGAAAAAGAAGTGACAATGTTTAGTGGGACATGGGGCTTTATATGGTGGTCTCAGTCACATTATTAAAAAATATTGCAAGATTAAGATTCCCTATACAGCCTTATCTATCTATTCTTAGGAGACCTTATACCCTTGTTGCCAGTTTAGGAATAAACTCCAAACAAGATCATCTGTTCCAGTGACATCGCTGGTCATTTTAGGGTGAATTCTCTCACTCACTGCTGTGTTTCCAGTAAAAAAAAGTTGGGGGTAATCTAACCAGTAGAGACATAAATGGCTCTAAAATACTATCCATTTCTGATGCTTGGGAGTTCATTTCTTAGATTTTACAATCAAAGCAGAAGTGTAATTGTAAAAGTTCAGGAGCCAATGGCTACGTACACACGTGCAATAATTGTTGTTAGAAAACAAACGACTAACGATAGATCAACAATTATTCACAATTATTTTGAACGATCGTATAGTGCAGGATTCTGTACATGCTGAAACGATACGATCGTTAAATTATAATCTACCAATAATGTACACACATTAGATACGATTGTTTGAACGATGCAGAAAGTGACGTGTACCTCAGAACCATCCACAATCACTACACAACCGTACACACAATAGTGAACGATCGTTGCCCAAACGGATCCGCCAGGACGGTCGTTCATTTCCAGCGACATTCCTCATTCTTCTGTTTCGTTGTGCACTTTTTTTGTTAACGATTATCGAACGATCGGTGGTTAATCATTTGTTTCCAACAACAATTATTGCATGTGTGTAAGCAGCCTATGATTATGATTTTTAGGTAGCCATCTAATTTTTATTGCTCGAAAATCTTCGGTTAGGCAGCAGATGTACATTTCTTTTTAGATACCCAGTTCTTGGGGTTCATCCAGCTTTAGAAAACGATCTCATTCTCCCCGGTAAACCTCCATACTTTGTCTTCACAAACATTGCTTCACCGTGCACTTGTACTCCTAGTTGTGTAATCTCTATTATAACATGTTGACCGTTTAGAAGGCCAAGTGGTTGTTGTGCCTGCGGGCTCATACAGTCATACTTGGATTGACAAGACTTTCATGCAGCTTGTGGTGACTTGTGCTAAAATGTCCTCAGGGTTCAGTCACTTGTGGTTTTAATTGAGCAATAGAGTTGGATTGCAAGTCCATGCACGATATGCCATATTGGGGACTTGCTTTGGGCCAAAAAAAAATAATACTAAATTGCTTGTATTTTGTGCTCAAGAAGGACGATTGCCTCACCACCCTCTGCGCTGGCGGGCAGCAATTTCCTCTGTATTCTACACAAGTGTCACACATGCACAAAACCTGTCAAATTGTATTTGTGGTTTATGCTTCCAGCTCACTGAGCTGGTCCTGCACGGCTCCATTCCTGTGTAATCCAGTCAGGCAGCGTATTATGATAAAGTGCTTCTATCATCAGGTGATTGAAATAGTTTGCATGGTTTCAAAGTTTAATCCTGGTGTTCTTACAAAGTGTTTTTTTTTTCTTTTGTTTATGTCGGAATAGTGCAGATTCTTAGTGCAGGTTGGGAAATCACTATTCTAGATGAGACGGGAGAGGGAGAGACAAAGCAGTACTTATTATAATGGTTGTTGGGAGCAAGTGCCTGGGCGGTGAGGTTGGAGGGGGGAGCAGCACCACAAAATCCTCTTCATTTAAAACTGATATTTCTTTTTCTTTTTTTGATTAAGGAAGGAAACCCATTTCCTCATTTTTTCCTACATATAGAGCAAACCCAATGCTCCCTCCCTGGGTCTATTGTCTGAGCCCTGGTTGATATTATGGACCCTGCGAGAGATCTATATTAGGTTATCAATCCTATACAATCTATACACTTCTTTTGTTGCACCATAAATACCCGTATACAAATATTTGGAAAATCCATGATTTTGGATTAACTATGTAATCTCCATTCTGCAAGAGCAAAGGCGAGAGCAATTTGTGTTTGTGTAGGATAACAATGCAGAGTTTGTGTTGCTGCGCTCTGTGGGCGTTCATTTCTGTCCAGATTTAGGATTGTATTGAAGCTTCTCCACCAACACCCCCAAATTCCAGTCTCTTTAGTTTAACCAGCGTGCATGAAATTTGTTTCTGCAAATGCAATCAAAGGGCCTATTCTTTTATGTCCACTAACCTTTCTTCTTTTCCCTCCCCAGATCCCTGTCGACCCTGCAGTGACACAGAGATCTTGCTGGCAGTGTGCATTAGTGATTTTGGTGAGTATTTTGTTTTTTGAATATTCAGCACCCAGAATATTAAGATAAACAGTTAATGAACTTCCCCAGGAAATGTTAGTGCAATTGCTGTAGATTTTGATAAATATATATATATTATTTCTTTGGGTGGGTTTTCCTGATGGTGACTACCCAATGTGCTTTGGGTAAAGCCACCTAAAATCCATTGGAATACCATGTGACAGGGTGGCAACAGATGAGTACAATCAACCGACAGGGACAGAACGTTGCCACCCTGTAATAGGTTAAGCCTGTTCAAGGACTCGGCAAGATCATTGAGTATAAAACGAAAAATGTAGATTTAAAGAAACTGAATGTGACTTTCAATTTTTTTTAGATATTAGTGGTTAGTGGTCACAATTATGAGAGTTTTTCTATTGGTTGTAAAAATACTAAACAGACTTTGTTTCTCTTTTTTTTTAGTTGTCAAAGGTTCTATCCGAGAAGTAAGCAGTGACCTTGAGCAGCAGGAATCCATCATTTCTGTATCCATTGATAGACTTTACAGACAGAAAAGCAAAATATTTCAACCCAGTCAAGAACACGGGGGTTGGAAAGGGCAGATCAGGACGCCCCTGGAATGTGGCGTCCGAGCAGGAATGGGGGAGTTCTTGTTCACTGGACGAATGCACTTTGGGGAGCCCCGGCTGGGCTGTGCGCCGCGGTATAGGGACTTCCAGAGGATATATCAAGAAGCAACAAGTAACGGATTAAACCCGTGTGAAATAAACACGGACTGAGACCCAGAACCACCTTGCCAGGATTTTGTGGACTGTTCAACGTTTTCAGTTGTTGGGACTGACGCTTGGAAGGATTACTGCGACTTATAAGCGGTCGCAGGTCTAACTATTCAGTGGCGTAAGCCGATACACTAAAGTGTTGGAGGTACGAAATGGGCCCGGCCCAAACTCACCACTGTACAGGACTGCCGTCTTACGTTGGCAAACCTAAGTTATTGATTTTTTTTTTTTTTCTTAAAGAGATATCTCAAGTCTTAAACCGAAGAAACTGCCTATCTCTCTATGTATTACTAATGGTCCATGACCCGTAAACCATCAACATTGTAGCAATCCAACGCGGCATATTTTGTATAAAAGATTCAGATGCAATCGAGCAAGGACGATATGTTGTTTTTTTTCTTTTAACATGCTTTGTAAAAAGCTTTGTGTAAATATTTCCTGAGAATGTTTCTTATGAAAGAAATGTTTGTGAAAAATTGTTGTGTTTTATTTGGTTTTTAAAAGTTTTATTGTACAATCGTGATCTGACATTTTGCGCAGGTCAGGTGATTGTATTTTTTTTTTCCATTCCAGTGAAATAAAAAGACCTGGAATTTATTTATAATGTGTTTGTGTATTCTTAAGATCCTGTCTCGTGTTTTTGTTCTTAATGGAAACCTTAACCTGTTATGGTGTAACTCATAATTCCTGACCTCCTTATAAAATATTAGTTGCCTGGCCACTCTCTGATTTCATTGCTATAAGGATCCAAATCAAGTATGGAGCAAGTATTCAGACTTTCATATAAATCAAAATGATCTCTTCAGGAAATTTGCAGGGAAGGATGTAGATATATATACACACATTTCTGAGGGTGGGTTTCCCGGTAGCCATGCCTACTCTATGCTTTAATAAAGTCACCTAAAGTCCACTGGAACCCCGTGTGACGGGGTGGCAGCATATGAGCAAAGTCAGGGGACAGGAAAGGAACTATGTTTGCAAAAGTTACAACATGAATCAAATTTTAAGACCGGACTGCATAAATATCAAAACAGAAATGGAAAACTTTTCACCCGTAAAGTTGCTCCCATTTCTATGTATTTCATCCTAGCATTTACTCATTTTGCCTGTGATGATCTGCAGCTCCCTTTAGAAATCACTTTTATGTGATATGTTCCCTGGGTGTGGATAAAAACAACCTCTGGTATACTCCCTATTAGAGATTCAAACAAAATTAACTTTGATATGTTAATGGTGCTGATTTGAAATTGAGCCAATCAAAGTTTGTAGTATGATTGGCCCATTTTTAAGTTGGTGCAATCATCCCTGCAAAAAATGTGTGTTATGTGTCCACACCATGCAAACCCTGCTGCCTATTATTGAGGCATAGACTTGTTCCATCTTAAACCATATTTGGTGAGTGCAACCATTGCATACTGGGAACAACCCACAAGACCCCCACCATTGTGGAGCTGCTCTGACCCATTGGGTCCTGATTTATTAAAGCACGAAGGCTGGAGAGGATACACTTCCATCAGTCAAGCTGGATTCCCTGGATTTCCTAAAACTATTTGCTAGCAATTTTTTTGATTCTTGGACCAAATCCATTCCAGGTTTGCTGGATCACCCAGCTTCACTGATGAAAGTGAATCCTCTCCAGCCTTTGTAGAGCTTTAATAAATCAGGCTCATTGTCCATCACATTCAGATCCTCAACTTGTCCATTTTCACACCCATGGAAATGTCCCTTTGCACAAATGGCTGCACCATGACAAAGTAAGTTGAGCCAAGGTTAGTTTTCAAAAATACTTCTCCAGAAACAAATGAACATGAAGGTGGGATGAAAGTAAACTAATCCTCAATATTTACAACATAATTCAGACATTGATTGTATTCACTCATATTACCTACTTCCATCTCATCACTATCAAGAACTGAGTTTGCTGCCTAATCTTTCTCTCAATCTACCATTGTCAGAGGCCATTGTAACCAAATCACCATTGCCATCACTTCACCTGTTGGGACCTATTGTTTTGCACTTTATCTAGTCACACCTATCTAGGTTGATGCAAATTACATTTATTTGAATTATCATTGACCAGTTTTGCTACAAATCCAATTACATTTTCATACATTTGATGAATTGGTGTCTCCTGATTCTAAAGGTATGATAAACTATTTATAGCTTAATCAATTCACATAGACATCACATGCTAAGGAGTTTTCTATCAGACACAGCAAATCATGAAAGTAAATCACAGGAGTGAATTTGTGATGTGAAATAGGTCACTTTATGGGGTGTTACAAAGTCCTCAAAGATTGAATACATATCACTTGTTCTTCTGGTGTTTTCTTTGTTCAAACATGAAATGATGGGAACATCCCTGGTGGGTATTTATTGCTGTCTCTGCTGGGGCCCTCGATATCAGTCCTGGTGAAAACTGTTATCAGAATAGAAAGAGAAGGAAATACACAATTTTGAGGGATAACCAAAACTGGAATAGAGGGAGAATGTTGTGAAAGGAGCCATTGTTTTGGTGAAACCTAAGATGATTTTTCTCACATTTTGCTGTGTCCACAGGAAATCCAGTTTGCGGTATTGTAAGCTGGGGACTATCTTCCTGCTCCCATGGGACATCACATGCTCCTCCAATTAATCAGAATAGAGATATGATAAGAAATTTACAAGTAGTGAAGATTTTATGAGAACTGTCAAATTCTTATTCAAATAAAATTATATTAAAAAGTCAGTAAAATATACAAAACGTAGGGTAAAAAAGCTTATAACTCAATTTACCGCCCTTACTCCGTCCAGCACATGACGTCAAGTTGTTTTATATTTTAGGTTAAAAAAAAGTAAATTGCAATTGCAAATATGCAAATGGCAATTTAGGAATATTCTCATACGATCAGACATGATGTCCCCAATTCGTGGCTTTGGACCTTCGGCCCAAAACATAGTTTTCCTTTTCTCAGTGTAAGCAGCTGATTATTTAATATTTGGTTAACACCAATTTTTTGTTTTATCTACGAGGCATAAAGTAAAATAATTTGGTTTGGCTACAGGAAGCTATGGGGGTTGTGAATATGAGCTAGGGACCCACACCTTGCTGCAATAGCACAGTGCTGTGTGCTTGAGTATTATATACTCCACCATGGAGGTATCAAGTGTTTTTGTCTCTGAATAAGTGAAATATTTGTTGCTATCATTGCTGCCATGAAAGTAAATATTGAATGTTACCCCTTATGAGGGAAGCACAGGTTAAGGTATGGTAAAAATAGGGGTTATGCCTTTTTTGTGGGTTAAGGAACCGTAGGGTAATAATCATTTTTTTTCAACAAACTTCAAATTAGTGTAAAAATACATGAACTGAAACGATGGGTCATGGACCCATAAACAAAAAGTACTGACCTATGTATGGGTCTGGCTTGGCAAAAGAACACAAAAGTGGTCCATGGCTATCAAGTGCTTGACACACTTGGGGGATCATACACAATTTCCACTATCAGGGGAGACTTAAGCTGCATACACACGTGCAATTATTGTCGTTGGAAAGGATCTTTCACGATCCTTTCCAACGACTAAGCACTGCAACTGCATGGTGCATGAATGAGCAGCACCGTTCTGCTCTATGGAGAGGGGAGGGGGAGAATGATGGAGCGGCACACTGCTGCACGCTCTTCCCCTTACCTTGCATTAGGATCGTTTGTCGTCCATCGTCTGTGGACCTGGCAGGACAGCCGTTCAGATGATGGGTGATGGGCGCTGTGCACACGTCAGATTCTTGTCCGATATCGGCCCTGAGCCGATTATCGAGCGGGAACCAATGAACGTGTGTACTTAGCTTTAAGCTGCATGTAAAATGTAATTACATTAGTAGTCAAGATTTTGCGGGAACCTTGCAGTTCTCATTTAAATAGAATTATAAAAGTAATGACTCAGTAAAATATACGACAAGTACAGGATAAAAATGCTCATAACTCAATTTACCCCGCTTCCCCCTTCCGTCCAGCACATGGTGTCAAGCTGTTTTATATTTGAGGTTAAAAAAAATGTAGAAACCAAATCTATAGATAGATATTTTTTCTCATATTCTCATACCATCAGGCATGGCTCCATTATTTTTTTTATCCACCAATCCGTGGCCTCGGACCTTCAGCCGAAAACACAATGATCTTTTTTCTCAACGCGAGCGGCTGATTCTTTAATATTCAGTTACTCATTTTTAATCCACACTAAATCAATGAGCACAGAGAGAGAGAGAGAATTGAAAACTCGGGACACGGACTTCCTGTAAGTGATGTCAGGGTAAAATAAGGACCCCTTTGTTCAATGACATCGTCCCAGAAATAACAGGAGCAAAAATGCCAGAGAATGTGTGCGCTGACCAGGGCTGCTTGTGTGCTCCTTTTATTTTTAATTGGACTGATGCAAAAAGAAAAAAATTCCCTTTGAGTCAGCCAGTTGATCCTGTTTCCGCGAACTAGATTTTGTAATATTCTGAATAAAATTAGCTGGCACTTTCAGCCGCTTCTTTGAATCCAGGGCTTTGAATTGAATGTCAGTGTTACTAGCTATTTTTTTGGGCTACTTGGCTGTATCCAATCCTCCAGGACGTCTTCTTTCTTTAATTTTTTGAAGGCCAAGCCAATTTATTGTTTGCTGCACTTTAAATGGGCAAAAGCAACACAAACTTGAATTTGTGTAATGCTGTAATCATGTGTCGCAGGTCGATGCCAATGAACAGATTCCATGTAATTCAGCCAATAGAATTAATTTGGGAACTTTCTACTATGAGATTCTTCGTTATTTGAAGCAAGCAAATTGGTCATGTGACCAGCCGGTGATGGAAGATGGGATTCTCTTTATTACGACAGTTATGCAGTTCCTAAAACAGATCATTTGTCGAATACAACTTCCAAAATTAGGATAGTGGAAGGAGCAGATAATTACTTTTTGCTTCTTGGCCAACTGCAAATCCAAAATGTTTTTTTTTAAAGCACAGATACAACCCAATATTATGAAGTCAATAATTCCCAAATGCATATAGTTGTTTAAGGATTGTTGGCTCATCATCAGTACAGTCCATGAACACAATAGGCCTGATGTACTAAGACTGGAGAAGATAGACTATTATGTGGGAACCTGGATGATCCAGCAAACCTGAAATTAGTTTCCTAAAATGAATTTGCTATTAGCAAAAGTTTTTAAACCTTGACCAAGTTTGTTGCACCAACCAGGTTCTCCCATTATAGTCTATTCTCTCCAGTCTTGTAGAGCTTGGATAAATCAGGCCCAATGGTTTCTATGGTATAGGACTTCAGGAGCAAATCACACAGTGTAATCTGAGAGATTATGGCAGTGAGTGTAAAGGAATTACTAATTTCTGATATCATGGTGTTTTTTTTTTTTGCTTAGTTCCTCTTGGGTTTGACTTTTCAGAACCACCTACAGTGTTCCTGAAAGGTCGACCCCAAGGGTCAACTTGCTTTTATATATTCTTGGCATGTTACAATATACAGAAGTAGTATAATATTTTAAAACAACCACATATCAGTCCAGACCTCTGGCTGATGATATGATGATCAATAGTCAAATTGGTGTGTGCGCTTTCTATATGACCATTTTCTATGGAATATAACATTGGAGTTGCTCATTTTAGTAAGCTCTGGACCATAAGCATTGAGCAGTCTGACCTCTCTGTAAATGGCCGCCTTTAACCCAAAGGCTTCTTTGGATGAGCTTTCAAACTTTTCAGCATTGTGTCTAGGTGACAGGTGCCCTTAGGCTTTATTCTAACAAAGGCAATGATTTAATTTTCCTTCAATACGAGTGATCTGGCCAGGGATTTAAATGAAGGATTTATCTGCAGGGGGTTTCGTCTCTCAGGTTAAAGGCTGTCAGGAATGATATTTTCACGGGAGGGAGGAAGAGGCAGCAAAGGAATGAACCACCTGCTGTATGTATTGTCTGGGTAAGAATAGAGTTAGTGGAGCTTGTATTGAATGCCTGCACCATCCCCTAATTCCTTCACTTATCTATCTCACTGATGGTGGGGAACCCTGCGCCTTCATCCTGGGTTTTGCAATACTAAAGAACCATTCATGGCCAATCAGTGCTGCTGAATTCTGGGAAATTGAGCTTGATCGTGAAGGACAGATATCACTAGGTTTACTTTAAACCACTAATTTCTATATCTAATGTTTAAGTAATTTCTGCATGCTCTTATGCATTTGCTTGATATATTTTTCATGGTTGGCCAACTCTTAGGCCTATGGAGGTCAGGTATCGAACATTGATAAATCCAAAACTGGTTAGACACTGTAGTCCAAACATAATATGAAAAAAACCCCCAAAAGTTGAGATAGACATTGGAGTCCAGCATCCAGTGGCTAAATGTTTAAAAATTGTTTGCTATGGCTTTTTTCAGTATGTGGGCTTCGGCCTCATAAATGAAGTCAATGGGAGCACCCTCAAAATGTCAAACAATGATCGCTGTTCTTTTGCAGCTCAGTTTTCTTTTTCTTTTTTTTTGTAGTAAGTGGGAAGGATCTAAATGGTAATCTAAATGGGGATCTAAATGGGAAGGATCTAAATCTAAAGGTGATCCATTGACCTTCTGGGTCACAGTGGAAAATACCCTTTTTGTAGTCCATCAAACATTTTGCCCACATGGCCAACCTGGGGAGTTCCTCTATTCTGGATGACCAAGTGCCATTATTCTGTGTACTTCTGACCATCCCAACCTTTGCTCCAAACCAGCTGAGCCTGTGATAAATTAAAATTGCTGCCGTAGTTTTACTCTTTGCTTATATTGCATAACTTATAATGAGCACTTTAATTTGTTTACAGTTAAGGAATGGAGAAAGAAGCCAGAAACTGACCCGTTCTTCCACTAATAAAAATCTATAAACCCTCATAACCTTTTCTGGTTTCTCAATGTTTGGTCTAGGATAAATTCCAGGCCTGGCTGCCACTTCTGTGGGGTTTTATTGAGTGTGACACAGATGGGCTTGCGTTGGTCTAATGTTTCCATTTAATAATAGGCAGCGCTTGGCTACTGTTCCTGATCCAGCACATTTTGCAAGAGGGTTTTTCTCTCTCTGGAAAAAGTCATTTTGCCATGTTTTTAGTCACCTATATTTTCTATAGAAAGTATAACGTTAATGTAAACCCCAGGACTAAAACTCATATAAACTTTAGCTTGCTAATGTAATTTCAAAGTCACTTTTATTATTCTGACTTCTGCAGTTTTCTTTAGGATTATACTTGGTGGTCCTGCCAGAAAAGTCCTGGTTTAAATGCTTTCTGTAATAAGGTAATAACGTTCTGTCCTTGTCTCCAAATGGTGCTCCTGTGTAGTCACCCTTTCAACATACGTTACACAAGCATGGTCCACTATTGTCACAACCAGCAATCCCTCCTCGAGACCATGCAGTTACCAATAAAACAGTGTCTGCAAAGGAGTAGCTGGAGATGAGATGCAACAAAGAATAAAAAAAGGATTTTATTAAGAAAATGGTGATTAATGCTGATGATCCCCCGGGAGAGCACACCCATTAGTGCCATACTCCTCCAGGATCAGGATCCGACATGAGCTCATTTCATAAGTTTGTACCCACCACCATACAAATCCTGGCATTCTTTTTTTATACTGGGAAGATCCACCAAACTAATAGAGGGCCACACAGGTTACTTCAATTTTCAAAGTTTGTGACTATTAAACTGTCTTAAAGTTAGCTAATTAGTGACTTTTATTAAAGTCGAAATACCCATTAAATACTTGGGAACCCTACCAGTCCTATTGAGTTTGATTTACTTCCTGGCTCAGTATGGAAGCTATCCATGCTAGCATGATAAGTTTATGTCCCCACTTCTACTAATGGACGCCATGTGTCAATTTCTTAGTCAGCTTGGACATACCCAGCCCCCAGCAGCCAGTTTGCTAGTAGAACCTATGCCCCTGATCCAAAATCATGAAAAGTACTACAGTAACAAGAACCCATAGTTACTTGGGCCACACATTATAACAGTATATATTATAAATCATATAATAATGATAGCCAAGCAAAGGCAGGAAAGTCACAACCTTCTTTTCCAACACAAGCTATGTTGTGCAGGCCAGATACTGACCTTTACCTCTCAGGCATTGTTAATGTTATCTTGGATCTCTTGCTGATTTTGGTCTTCTTGTTCTCCACTCCCCCATCTCCTAAACAAGGTAATACCTGCAGATTTTCTGTACTTCTCTTTTCTTATCTAAAGTTAGTTAAAATCCTCAGCCGGTTATCACTGTTTGTTGTTTTAGACAATCAGTTCATCTCCAATGCACTCACATGGGCCTTTCCTAAACATATAAATAAGCTTTTTCATACTGCAAAGAAAACTAAGCAAAGCATAAAGGTTAAAACAAAAAGTCAAATCTAGAGTGTGAACAAACAGGCAATCTTGCCTCACACAGAGGATTAAAAGTTCATCCAACATATGTCTTTTTTTCTGCAACCCAAAAACAAACTGGTAGGTAAATTGGCTTTACGATGGTCAATGAGCATATGACCAATGCAATAGATCTTCTGGATAGCGATCACTTACCTGAGTACTGCTGTGCACCCAACAACCAGTAGCGCCAAAGTGCAGATGGGCATGACTCCTACCATTGGTAGCCAATGGGAGAACTATCCAAATATATTGATCAAATATTGATCAAAATATCTGATCAATCGATATTCAACAAGGAGCACTCCTATTGGCTAATGCTAATTTATTTAACCTGCAAATAAGGCATTTTTTATCAATATTTTATCTATATATCGATTGAATAATGATCCTTGTTCAATCGATATGCAGCAGGGAGCGCTCCCTAACCAGCATTAGCCAATAGGACGACTCCCTGCTGCATATCAATCAAACAAGGATCAATATTTATTCAATATGTTTATCAAATATTGATAAAACAAGCAGCCATTTCATAAATTATTGGTAAATTGATCCTTTAATTAAATCTAATGTCTAACCTATGGAAAAAATCTTGTAGAATATAGCCACCATTAGACTGTTGATGGGATTATGACATGACTATGGACTGGGCTGCTTACTATGTTAGTGGCACTAAGAACACTAATAATGGTGATCTGTAAAACATACTCCCATTAGATGGGGAATTGACAGATATTGCAGGTCCACTGATCTCAAAAACAGGGCAGCATGGTATTCAAGAGCAACAGAGACAGATGGACAAACTTTCAATCCAACAGTAAAGTATGGGAGAATGTGGGCCACCTCTTGGAACTGCAAATACCATTAAAAAAATGAGATTTGATGCTCCTGGGCCTGCAAAAAAGCAACAATCCATGTTAGTACTGTTGGGTGCCTGCATTTTAAGCTTTGGCCAATATAGTAATTCTATAATCGCTATCACTGGAAAAGGTTTCCCAAATGAATGCTTTCCCCTCATCTATAGTTCTGCTGATAACTTCAATATTTTGTTTTTTCCATCCAAATCAATAGAGGCAATATTCAAATGGACAAACAGAGAGGGTAAATCTCCCCTGTGGGGAAAAAGACTGCAAATAAAACCTGAAAGTGGGTCTAATTTAGAGATGGTCAATTTACTTGACATAGGAGGCTTCAAGCATGGCTTCTGACAACATCAAGGGGTCACAAATGATATTTCGTCAATATAATGACACAGAAAACTAGATTGGTGGATCTTCCCAATGGCTACAATTTGTAGGTCCCCTTAAAAGTCTTTCAGAGACTTCTGTTTGTCTTTTCTTGCAGCAATCCTGGAATTACCTTGCAGTAATAGGCAGCATGTGTGCTGAGCTGAAACCAGAGCCACAAGTTTGGGCTGTAGGAGAAGTTATGCACCTGGTATTGGAAGCCCAAGGATATCTATTAACCAGCCCTGTCACCCACCTCTTCTTGTCTCTTCATTATCTTAACAAGGATAATTCTTGTCTAACTCCTAAATTCTAATTGGAACTTGTTGAAGGAGCACGTTCTGAACGACAGATCCCGGTAACCTGGCAGCCACTGAATGTGCAGATATTAAACAGTGATGAAGGATGAAAATTTTGCCTGGCAGAAGAATGGACTCTCTGTTCGAACATAAATAAGGCGATTTCATGGCTCTAACAGGCCAGTAAACATAAGCAATCCAGTATTAAAAGACTGCAGAAGTGGCCTGAATTTTTGTTAAAGGAACATTCACATGGAATTTGTTTTAAAGTGTACCCATCAAAAAACCTTTGGTGCAACGCTTACTCTGCTCCCTTAAGCCCATAAACTGCACCTCTAGAATCTCACACCGGTCCCCCCATGTAACCAAGGGCCTATGTACCTACTCATATGGCTTCTGCATGTAAGGAAGATCACAGAACTTATTTAACCTCTGTATTTGCAAAAAACATGACTGGCCGACAAATGATCTGCTACAAGGTACTATGGGGTTAGCTGCAAGAGGGTTAATATATTCCCAAGTCCCAAAACACCTCTACTGATTTTTTTGCTTTTGGTGTACTTGAGATTAAAATAAAAAGAGATGGCTTTGGCCTTCAAAACATAGTACAACTCAAACCCAACTTTTGGACCTTATTTACCAATCCCCCCCTCCCCCCATTCTCATTCTCCGACTTCCTAATATCTCCCTTACCCATCAAATGCCTGCACAACATCTTCTTGGCCATCTCCATATTCTGGAATTCTCTTTTCTGTCTTCTTATCTTACCTCACCTCTTTCAGTCACCTATCCATCCTCATGTCTATGCTATTCAATCATTGCTGTGTAAGCAACTCCAAAGATCTCCAAACACCTCCATGTCCCAAACCTATTGTGTTAAGTGCTCCCTGAACTAATAAAGCCCAGTGTAGGCAAACCTAATCCCAACACCCTCTTTCTGTCACTACCCCCTGTTCACAATTATTTTGTTTTTTTATAAACTGTTTCTTACTGTGTTTGACCTTTTATGGCAACTAATGAAGACTAAAGACTAATGAAGCATGAATTTAAACCACACTGGAGTCCAGGTCTACTGCTGACTGATTTTGTTGCCAAGAGTTGCCAGTAGAGTATCCTGGATGTACTGACCTGTGGGGGCCCAAGCACTGGAAAGCCAATGGTAAGTGCCCACATCACCAGGCAGGAACGTGGGCAAAGACAGAAGGAGACTATTCCTTTGCAGTCAAGAAAAAGAAAATTCAGGACCTAATGCATCCTGTGGATTCAGTTAAGTATGGGGAGCTTTAGGTAGCTTTAAAAAAACTTCCCAATAATTAAAGGGTGGTTTGATGGATGCTCCTTCTAAGGTCCCTCTCCCCATCTATTTGACTAATATGAATAAAAATAGGTAATTTTTAACAAAGCTCACAAAGGGTTGTGCAATTGCATTTGCATATTATTAGTTAAATATCTCTTGCATTGCAAATTTTGCATGAGAACTAACTTAATTAGGGATGTGGTAACTTATTTGTACACCAGGCTAATAATATTAACCATAAAGCCAAATATTATTAATTTCATGGCATGCTGTTGACTCTGCCAGCTCTAATCATTTTCTTAGAATTGTATTTACTCCCTTTTGGTATAAAGCTGAGATATTGCCAGATAGGAGTGAGCTGTCATAATAACAGGTCACCCAAAGTATTTTTTAAGGTCTCCTCCTATCAATGTGTAGCTGTATACAGACTCTTAAAGCACTCCTAGCAATGATGTGAGCAGCTATTGCAGACCTGGCTCCATATTATTATTATTAATATTACAACCTGATAAAACTATATATTATAATACAACCTGATTGTCATTTAATACCTTACCACTGACTCAGAATGAATATGCAGCTCAGGTGTTCAGCTAATTTCCACACAACATGTGCCATAGTTGGATGCAATTTGCATTCTTTGGAATATGTATAGCAATGGCGCCTTCCTTAATCTCAGGGTTAGGGTAGGTTGGAGGTCTGCTTTAGTTTAAGAGAAGACTTCAGCTTGCCAACATTAGAGAACTAGGGTTAAAATACACCAGTGATTTGAATCTGCTATTTGTTCCATCTGGTTAACCATCAATTTCCACTCTTATCAATCAATCACTTGTGGTTTTAAGTAAAGGAACTGAACTGCTGAAAATCTGCTGTGGTAGCTGCTCGTAAGAGGTTAAATCTCTCAGTAGCAAAGAGATGAAATCACCAGCCTTAATCTGAGGATCAATCAGACAAAGAATTCTTCAATGCCGACCTTCATCTTTTATTATCCAGTTATAGCAAGGGACTGTCAGTTGTTTTTGCAATGGCCAAAAATCAGATTTTGTACATATTCAGCAGACCTTGGTGTAAAACAGATGCAAAGTAAACCATAAATTGTTTCCTGGAATAGATATTTTAGCCTTTTCCCAAAAACATTGTGCAATGGATCCATCTGGCCTCCCTTGTACGTCCTTTATGCAGATGAGAGTCTCAGTTTTGCTGATTTATGCTGCAGATGAATTCACCAATGTGCCACAAAATAATGTTGAGCCCAGCTGTGAATGTGTTGAGTCATATGGAACAGCGTCAGCGTCACTTTTTTCCCTTTTAACTGTGTGTTAGTTTTGTCAACCTGCATTAAAATCTTTTTATTTCTGTGTGAGGTTCCTTTCGTCTCAGCTTAACAGCCGATGGAACAAAGTCAGCTTGGCAGGGAAATGGCTGGCTTCTGTTAAAGCAGAGAAGGTATTTTGGAATAGGCGTCCCAGGTACCTCTGGAAATCTGGGAATTATTAGGGTGTTTTTATTGGTCATTTGTGGCATGTCTTCAATGTCAGTAATGGATATCACTTCTTACTTTTATCTGAGAGATCTTGTACAGTACACTATATGGATGGTGGACCATCAGACCTGGTGGAAAATGTAGAGTTGGCTTGTTGTTTGTGGATAGAAAATTCTTCACTCTTCTGGCAAGGCTTCCCAAGGTTTTAGAGGGTGGAAGTTTGTGTCCATTTGTGAGCTCAAGTGTGTTAAATGAGAAGACCAGACTCATGATTCAAATTCACACCTAAGTTGTTCAGTAAAGTTGGGGTTAGGGCTCTGTGCAGGACCCTCGAGTTCCTTGCACACCAAACTGGTGACACCATGTCTTTTTGGAGCTGGCTTTGTTAAGAATCTTTGTATGCTTTAAAGTGGGATTTACGTTAGGAGGGAAATAAGTTAAGGTTCTCTTCTGCTCCCCCCCAATAAATGTTTCTATTGGTCTTAGCAATAGTACTGTTTGCTTATACTGCCTGTGGCATATGTGATGTGCTGTGTACACTCTTGGTCCATATCCTTTTGATCTAAGATGATGAAAATGGTGGGACAAGCTATCTCCCTTGTATATGCACAAACCACCAATGGCTTCCCTATGGACAAACCTGAGGCACAGAAACTTGGCTGATAATGCTGCAGGAGACAACTCTGAACTGTCCACACTGAAGGAAACATACAGGGGGTACACAGGGACATAGGTCTGCTAATATGTGCATGGATGTTGTGTATTTCACATTATGGAAGAAGAACCTTAAGTTGCGTTTTAAACTGTACCGAAACCTGAAGCCAAACTACAAGCAGGAAGTGGGAATATCTCAGCACTGGGACTTTACGAAGACCAAGGTAATGTTTGTAGCCAAACAAGGTTCAGAGGACAAAATTCAAAAAAGTTTTTCCAAAAAAAGACATCTGGAGTGCAGAAAAACCCTAACAGTGCCCTTCACTGAAAACACCTAAGGACTATATTTTGCAGAGGGTTCCACATATTGGACATATTCTGCATTGGAACTCAGTGGCTAGCTCTCTTGCGTGTGCAACACCAGAGTTAAAAACTCGAATTTTGGCCAGAACATTATAGGCATGGAGTTTGTTTGTCCTCACCATGATTGTGTGGGTTTTCTTTGGGGTCTTTGGTTTCCTCTCACAGTCAAATAACCATTGACTTTGTAAAACGCTGTGTTATAAACCAACGCTATTTAAAAACAACATATTAATCCTTTAATCCACACAAAGCTGCTGCTAACTGTTTAATGAATATTTTTTTCTGGATATGAAAGGTGTCAATACCGACTAATTTTAAAGTGCCGTCTTTGGGCTGTCATCCTAACACAAAAGCAATGGCACCAATATTAGTTATTGGCACGGGTTGCTTACTATTTTACAGATATTCTAAAATGATTTTCTTTACGAGTGCTAAGCATGTTCAGGAAAGAGCAACAATACAAGAACCTCTTTTTCTGAAGGTTCATTGAACCACTTCACCTGTCGTGATGTCATAATCCTTAGACGTTCTTTTATTTTTTTTAATATGACGCAGGTGTGTTTTTTTTCTTTTACAATAAGACAACAATAACATGACAGAACACATTAACATCTAAGTATTCACGGTCTATTTAGAGCCTGTGAGGTCCTCCTATACCTCTAGATATTATTAGCGCTCGAGGTGGGGCAGCGAGCACAGGTGTATGGAAGGTGCGTGCTGACTCACTTGGTAATAACTGGTTTCATTCACATCAAGTAATAGGTTCAGACAGGCAAAGGAGTAATTGTTGTAGAATTATCACTCAGACAATGGCTCTAAAATAATGCAATAAGCTAAATCAACACGCTAAATTGGTGTGGCTTTAACCTCTCCGCTTGCCAAGGTAGCAGTGCAATTGTGGCGACTTGGGGCGTGAAAGCACCTATTTAGCCATTTTGCTGGTATGAACAAATGCAACTTAGAGAAGAATTGCAATATATTAAACAAAGATAATTATGATAAAATTTCTGTTTGACCTTACTGTAAAGTTCTTCAGTTTCCCTTTTCCCTAACCCAACCAAGAACATGCAAAAACATCTGCACCAAAATATTTGTATTATTCTTAAAAAACAACGGGGTTTTGTGCTTGCTGGCCGCAGACAGCCCACCAACCTGGAGTGTCTGCAATGTTAACTATTATTAAACTTCTGGCTGAAAACAGGGACATAGAACTTCCTGTTAAGACTTGAGGAACCTGTTGTTGCGTACTGTGGTTACACCTCGGCCTCTGCAGCAGGCACCGGGTGTGGTGTTATCAAAGCACATCCTCAATCCTGCAATTCCAGGACACACAAGAGCTCCCACTGTGCTCCATCTGCCTCCAGAAAAATCTAAACCACAAAAAAAAATATCTTTGCACAAGGAATAAAAGCACATTACAAGGATATCTTGGGTGTGCAAAATTGTCTGGTAACAAAAACTGCTGAGGGTTAATTCTAAACTTCATATGAACACATTGTGCATTTGACCTTCTGAAAAGAAATATGGAGGACTTGGCAAAGAAAAAATGATGTCTTAGTAGCACCGTCTGTGTGACTGCACAGCCTCACCAATGTATGGAACATAATCCCAATCCTTGAATATATTTACAATCTAAAATGTTCTCCACAGTCATACACTTGTACACACAGTAGGGCTAATGTTGGATGTTGGCCAAATATAATACTAGCAAATATTCATGCTGTAGGAAACAAAACAGAAAACCCATAGAAAACTAACATAGACATGGGAAAAGGTTGGGGGGGGGGGACCTAACACAAAGGTAACAAAAACAAGGGGAGGGAACCTACCAGAAACTAATGCAAACATTTAGAGGGGGCATACAAGTTCTTTGGAGACAGGGCTGAGTATTCCAATGGCAATGATGAATCAAGTGACCCATTCCATTCTTTGCTTGTCTACATGTTGCCACTTTGCTCAGATGATAGTAGGAATGAACACCACAATCAGAAGACTTTGGGTTTATTGTAGCAATAAGTCTTTCCTACTATTGTGTGTGAAATTCCCCCACCTACTAGATTGTAAGCTCTTCGGGGCAGGGTGTGGTTTCAGAAGTTTGAAGTCAACAGGACACATAGACATTCAGGAAGTTCTCCCAAACTTTAAATGCCTAGAAATAAAATGAATGTACTTGTGTGACTCACATCAATATGTTTCCTTTGAAATGTAATATCTACAAATTTGCTGTGCACAATTATTGCAAGCTAGCCTTGATCCGGTAACACAGTCCTGATACCCACCCAACCCTCTTTTTGTTTCATAACTCAAGACTTTAACACCTAGATCTGGGAAAGGTGAGGACAGTGTAAGGGTGTAATGTACAATAGGAAAATCTCTTGCTATGTAATATTTGTAGCCTAATACAAGGGTGACATTTACAGACAAAAGTTTGCTAGAAAATTGCATCTGTGCTAAAGTCATAAAGCCCACTTTAGATTCCAAAACTCTCTTCACATGTGGGGTAGGTGGGTGGCCTGTGCTGTGTAACATCCTTTCTCTCTGCTCAGTGTATCACCAATTGTATCCTAACCTTCACTTCAGATCTGAACTGGGGGCTTCTAGAGAAACCTCCTAGCAATCGCAATTTAATACATCAGCTAAATGCATCTGAAAGTTTAATTAATACCTTGGTCTGGAGTATTCCTTCAACAAATAATGAAGAGAATCCTGCAACTGGCAGTGTTGCAGAATCTTTGTGATCAGTTAACAATCTTTTCTTTTCTCTGCAGACAAAAGAAAGCAGCAATTGATTATTATAAGGGCGCTACAAACCTTTGCAATGCAAAGACAGATTTCTTCTACCGGAAGTCTTTGATGCATGTGTGTAACTAAACCTATATATTACATCACGATAGCTATGGGGCCCAGAAGCATAGGTGATCCGGAGCTTTAGGCTGGATACACACGTGCAATCGTTGTTGGAAAGGATCTTTCACAATCCTTTGTGAAAGACTGCACGATGCATGAACAAGTGCTGTACATGCAGCTCCGTTCTGCTCTATGGAGAGGCAAAAAAGAAAACAACAGGGTGGCACCCCACTGTACTTTCTTCTGTTCACTTTAATGGCGATCGTTCCTCGTCAGTGGATCCACTAGGAGGATGGTTGTTCAGATGACGGACGACGAGCGCTGTACACATGCAGGATTCTCGTCCGATATCCGCCCTTTTGGGAAGCTGAGAATATTCTGAAGTGTGTATGTAGCCTAATATATACCCACTAAATTAATACAGTTAGCAATATTTGGATAAAACGAATTTGTATGTAGAGTTTAGGATCTCAATATGATTGCAATAAAACTCATTGCTTTGTCTATCGCTGGAGCAGTGGTCCCATTCTATTGAGTTTTTCTAGCTCAGATAAGACTTGTTTGGCTTTAACCAACCAGCCCCTTGGTCTATACCAATTCCTTGGTATCAGTTTAAACGTAAGCATGTTAGCAAATTTTTGGCATAGAAATACAATCATTATGTATGAATATTTGCATGGGAGGCTTGAGCATCATAGAGTAGCTGGATCTGGGTCATGCTTTTACTGTCTTATCAAAGCTTTTAGTTGTACTTTAGGAAAATGTATGCTATCATGATATTCTTGATCAAGGCTCTGATTTAAGATGTAGCTGGTGAGCCTAATTATATAAATATTGCCCCATCTGAGAGTAAATTTAGGACACACAGACCATGGCAAATTAAGGAGCAAGAAATATCACATAGCCCAGCATCTTTTCAACCTCTTCTTTTCCTTTGTGGATAGATAAAAGAGATGAGAGAGTTGGGGGGAGATGATTTGATCCAACGGCTCATAAGGACTAGTGTCCCAGACTCAGATTTTGGCTAAGACATTATCTACATGGAGATTGCCTGTTCTCCCCATGTTTGCATGAATTTCCACCCCCATCCCAAAAACAAACAGGCAGATAACAGGGTTTTCCACAAAAAAATGGTTGTAGAATATGAGATTGTGAGCTCCACCATGATTGTGGATGAAAAGTGCTGCATAAGATGTTGCCTCTTCATAAATACAAAATTATAAAAATAGTATAATGATAGACAGTCCTTTAAAATGAGGGATAATTAGAAGAAATAAAACGTTAGTGCAGAATGTGTAACTCTGGCCTTTAAGTAAGTACATATAGGTATACAGATCTCTGCACCAGAATGACGGGGAATCTGAGGAAAATTGGGGCAGAGGGATTTCGGTTCCAAATGTCAATATACCTCCCAACATGATTCATTTTGGGTATAGCCACAACAGATGTGCTTTAGGCCTCTCAGGGTCCGGATAGCATTGGAAACATTGGTTTGGGTATTTATATATCAGTTTAGGTGCATGAAAGCCACCAAGCCAAGGAATGTTAGGCTGGTGTAATGGTTGTAAATCTGTTCATTTGGAGCACTGCATCTTGTTTATCAGACACAGGGTGGTCCAGAGCAACTAATGCACTCGGCAATCCAAACACAGCAGTTGAGATGCCGGCTGCCTAGGTTACCTCAGAAAGACATCTGACATTTGACACAGAATGGGAAGCCGAGGAATGTCAGGAATTCTGTGACTCAACAGTAAGATTTATTATAGCCGATCTGCCCCGTAGAGAACACTTAATACAACATTGTTAGCTGGATGTGGTACATTTCTCCAGAGATTAAAAGCTTAAATTTGTTGTCAAACCATATTGAGAGGTTACAAGAGCCATTTTGCACTGGAATGAATTAGAGCGGATTGGCAGGAGAAGGCAATTCTCTTTTAAGCAAATCTGTGCCGCCATAATGGTAACAAACTAACAACAGAACTCTTAAATGGGAGGAGGTGCCAGGTGCCTGGTGGTACCTGTACTTGGAAGTAAACCATCCCCTAAGTTTCCAGAAATCCTTTATTACACAAAGAATTGTGGGATGGTAGAGCAGCCTATGTCAGAGCTTTGGGTGGACATATCTCTATTTACTACAGAGCTGCGTAATATGCGCTGTATGAACACTGTTCAATATGAATAATAATAATATTACTAATACTCAATGTTTGATAAAAGCTTTGATATATTTATCAGTTGTTTATAAACGTTTTTCATTTTGCTGCATTCATTATAATAAATTCTGGGTATTCCATGGGGAGGTGAATGATTTTAAAGCTTAGCTGTAAACTACATTGGCTTTCAAGCTTTGAAACACATTCATATCTATTTTAAGAAGCCCGGCTGTCAAGACTTTATAGTCAAATGTGGAGATGCAATCCACCTCCTCTGAGAGCAGAAATATTCTTACTCCATTCATTTGGAAGGTAGGTCCTGCTGATTTGTGTCCTAGGTGTGGTTGCATCCTTGCACAATGGTCCAAGATGGTGTGTCCTCCCTACATTATATCCAGAGGGAAAACCCAGGAGATGGGGAATGGTATTGGCACACACATCATGGAGCAGGGCAGGTTTATTGGACAATAATGTGCAAATTATTCCGGCGGGACCTATTTTCAAGGTCCTCAATCTTATCTGATAAAGCTGCAGCCCTTGCCTCTAGGGTTGAAAATAATTGCAGTAGTTGAAGTCATATAATAATAATATTATTATTGTCCTCCACTGTAGAGATTCTGTGTTTAGCTGCATAGATGCGCTAAGATTGCTCACTGATATTTTTACAGAGGAACTGGATATCTCTACTCACCGCTGGAGTGTAAGCTTCAGAAGCCCTGCCACAGTATCCTCTATTATTATTATTATTATTATTAATAATAATAAAAAACAGGATTTATATAGCACCAACATATTACGCAGTGCTGTACATTAATTAGGGGTTGCAAATGACAGACGAATACAGACAGTGACACAGGAGGGGAGGACCCTGCCCCGAAGAGCTTACAATCTAGGAGGTGGGGGAAGTAACACACAATAGGAGGGGAGATATGTAGTGGTGGGATGTAGTGACGGTTTCAAAAGACAGAAGAAGATGGATAGGCAAGTGTGAAAAAATGGGTTTTCAGTGCTCTTTTTAATGAGCAGAAAGTAGGAGCAAGACGAATAGGACGAGGACGACCATTCCAGAGAGTTGGGGCAGCTCTAGAGAAGTCTTGTATCTATAGGTGTGATGAGGTTATGAGTGAGGAAGTCAGCAGTAGGTCATTGGAGGAGCAGAGAGAGCGGTAAGGGGATTATTTTTTCCACCAGGTCAGAAATGTAAGTGGGACAATAACTGTGGAGGGATTTGAAGGCAAAGCACAGGAGCTTGAATTTGATTTTAAGGTGAAATGGAAGCCCTCTATCTTCGCAGGCCCTGAAACAGCAAGAGTCCTGTTTGTGTCTCACTGTGGAGAAGAGGGAGCATGGAAGCCAGTATAGCCACCATCTTGGATGGAGGTGCACGGGTCTTCCCCTTCTTACCCATGGGAGTCGGCAAATAAGGAGCAGAACAGGGCTTCACAAAATGGTCCCTCCAGGACCCGGGATGTGGGCGCAGGTGGAAGAGGTGATCTGTTGTTTGACGTAACGGCTTTATATATAGATTATACCCAGAGGTGAGCAGAAGCCTCAGAGCTGTGCTGGGCCAGAAACTAAACTGCTGAGCAATGTCAATGGGAATGGGCAGGAAGACAGTGGGACAGATTATTTTTCTTATTATTAAGCAGTATTTATATAGCACCAACATATTACGCAGCGCTGTACATTAAAAGGGGGTTGCAAATGACAGATGCAAACAATGACACAGGAGGAGGAGAGAACCATGCCCAGAAGAGCACATGTTGCAAGTAATAATCGGGACAGGTTTTCCTTCCACCACAGACAGTCCATGGCACCCATTCTCAACCAGGGTTCTGTGAAACCTCAGGGTTTCTGCAGAGATTGGTAGGGGTTCCTCAGAACCTGGGTGATTGACCTCTAATTTGATAATGTCTGCAAATTCTGGGGTCAATACTACTTGGTCAGTGTGCATTCTTTTTCTGGTCACCAAATTAAGAAGTTTTGCCCACGGACTTCCAGTTCAATTAACCTTAGGATTCCTTATTGGAAAAAAATTTGAGAAAGGCTGCTCCATGGTGTAGCTGTATTGTTATTCCATTGTCAGCTGGAAAGCATTTCAAAATGGTTAAATTACCCTACAATATTGCACTCTTTTACATTACAGGATTATATAGTACACTGCGCTGCACATCTGATTGCTGGAATGGTAAGACCCACCTTGGAACCAATCCACCAAGTCTCATTGGAGTCCCCTTCCACGCAGACCTGAAAGTGCTCCTTTAACTCTGAAGACTTCACGAAAATGAAATATTCCTTCTTAATTCCATTTTTGTTGGAACCTCTATGTCATGACAGATGGTTTTCTTCTCCACTGGCTGACAAATTTATCTGCTAAGGTCATTATCACACGTCTTTTCCATGAGGTCCTGCAGGCAGCTACAAAAGCCATTACCTTCTAAACAGACTTGTGATGTGAAAAGATTTGCCAGGTTTCATTCCGGACTGCAAGAATAAGACTGTATCACCTCATCACTCTGGAAAGCCAACGTGTACATTATGGAGAAAAGGGGAACTGTTAGATGCTATATTGAAGAAAAAAAATCAGCCAATATTAATTTATGAAAATGAAATAATTGGCAAAACTATAGCTATGAGTGGTATAGTAATCTTCACAACAAATGAGTTCCAAAAAGTAGTTTACAGATTTAATTTTGCTCATCTTTAAGGCAATAAATATGACCATAGACATAAATTGAATCAAAATTGTAGAATAATCTTGCCTGTTTTCTTTTTGATTTCCTGGTACCAGGACTGTCTGCCAATGACTCCCCCTCCTCCACTGCCTAAAGCAGGAGCACATGTGCAATTAGAGTGCTTCTGTTTGGGGCAGACACTGACCTTAGGCATATACAACCCAACCATTCTCTAATGTTTATTGTATTTTCCTGTCCCTAAGTTGAAATGAAGTGTTCGGCAAACTTGCATGATTAAATTCCTGATGAACAGGGCTAGTTTTTTTTTTTCAGAAAAGGTATATTTTATTAATAAAAAGACATCCTTAAGCTCGAGTCATTGAGGGGAACTTTTGATACTTTGATACTGCTCAAAAAAAGCTTACAATCAAAAGAGCTGCATGTAGCATTTCACCCATTGGGAATAAGTATGGGCAGTAGTGAGTTATTTAGTACCATCCACTGCATTGCATTTGGGCCAGGGTGCCAACCAAAGGGAGCTGCCTGGGAACCCGTGTTCCCACCTTCCATCTGAACTGGGTCTCAGACACTTGTGAAAACAGCCAAGAACTGCAAAGGCATGAAGATATATATCATTAATGTAGTCTAAGGTCAATTTTTTGGGGGAAGCCAACTAACATTACTGCATGTTTTTGGGATGTGGGAGAAAACCCAGAGGAAACTCACACAAACACGGGGAGAGCCTGCAAATTCCATGCAGATAGTGTCCTGGCCGAGGTTCGAACCTGGGACCCAGCTCTGCAAAGGTTTCCCATAATAATCTGTTTTCTCCAGTCTTCTTAATAAATGATGCCCATTGTCAGAGGGAGAAAAAGGGATTTTGTGATAGATAATAAATACCTGGAAGTGTTACACCAACATAAAACATCAGCTATAAAAGAACCTGAAATAAGCACAGATCTTGCTGAATGCTCAAATGACTTAAACCTGCACTGACTGGCAAAAAAAGAAATTGAAAGAGAGCTAATTAAGGAAGCATTTACACAAATGTTGAAAATGACTTTATTAGGTCCATTTTCCATGCAATCAGAATGGGACGTTTCCCGTAATTTGTCCCTTTTCTGGGGTAAAGGAAATGATAATCCTTTCATCTTTATGCTTTGTCATCTGTCTTTTATCACTACCCAATAGATGGGATCTCTGAAGGAGTTTAAGGAAGCCATGTGCAGAAGAAGAAGGGGGGTGAAGGAAAACAGCCACAGAAATGATAGACGAGAAAAGATTTCATTTAATCTGCCCCGAGGACACAGAGCTCAACAAACGTTCCAAAATGCAAACAGGTGTAGCTGGCGAAATGCTTTCCGCTATTAAATACTATTAGTGCTCTTCCCCAGACCTAGACATCCTCATTTAGGTTGTATTAACTTTCATTTACTTTGGTGCAAGAAACAATGTGTTCCCGACACAGTCATGTGTCCAGATCCTGTTCTTTATTTGGACTAGATCCAACGTTGGATTTCTAATTTGTGAAGATTTCAATCTCAATTTAGCCCAATCCCATAATGTTAAAACATTTTGCACGTTTTTATTTATCATAACTCACCTCAAGATGTTTACATTTGTTTTTTTTTTTTAAACTGAATTTTTATTTATAAACTGAATTTTTAACATTTTCACATACAAAGACAATCAGGCTCATACAGCAAAACATCTTGTAAACACAGCATACAGGGTGATAGGTACATCCGATAATGGTACAAAAACTCTGGTGTAAGTAACAGTAAAAAAACAGTAGCCGTACTGTACCGGCCTATCAAACCCCATAGACTATAAAAATACGGAAACAACAGATAAATAAACAACAAATACATTTGGTTTTGCATGTTGGTGGGCAACTTCAGACACGAAGCTTCAACTCTGCCTTTACTGTTTACCAGCAGAAAATATAACTGATCATTGTGTTACTTCTTACAAACTACAACTGGTATAGATGACATAACTTTCTTAAATGCATGCCCTGAGGATGACATCACATGGATGAATACGCCGCACAGGTTAATGGTTAACTTATACACCTATCTCATCTTTTACACTGTCTCGTCAGATGGGCATTTTAGGGAGCTTCGGTGGCACCATGAGGAGGGTTATCATACCAGAGAAGGTGAGATTTTGCAACTAATTGGCCTACTATGGCGATGTATTTGTTGTGCTCCTCTCAGGCAAGAATCTGACATGTGTACAGTGGTTGCCTGACATTGTTTATGGATCCATGAATGACAATTAGGAATGGCCCCTATGCAAGTCAAGGGAGGAGAGTACAGCAGGGCGCAGCTTACTCATTCTTCCCCTCTCCATAGAATGGAACCAGAGATGTGTGTACAGTGCACGTTCATTCATCTGTCATTGTAAACTGTCATGAAAGATCATTTCCAGCTACCAAAATTTTTCATGTGTATGCAGCCTATATGCCAGTGTTCTTGGCATAATTATGTAATAAATGAATGTATTGGAGTAATGCACACTAACTCTGTGTAATGCACTGGGGTACAATAAATTAGAAGCAGTATGTACCAACAGATCTACACTGCAACACATCAAAACATTGTCTTTCATTGTACATTGTTCTCACACTGGCCTACAATGATGGTCTATTGTCATGTGTTGGCAATCCATTCTTGATGAATAGGCTCCCATAGAGCAGTCCATGGTAATGTGCCAAAAACTGCATGCCAGTGTACATGCACCAAGGGAACAACACAGTATAAAGATGGCCTGAACATTTATTGTAAGAGACGCATAGGTAATGATCACCAGGTAGGTAGGTAGAAGTAATGGAAAGGTGTAAGGGGTCTTATCCATAACCAATCTAATGCCTGCTTCTATACTCCAACTGCAAAAGCGATACAACAGCAGCATTCTAACTGGATGATAGTGGCAATGTCTGCATCTTAAGCTGCGTACACACTTGCAATCATTATCGTTGGAAACAAACGACTGACGACCGATCATCCAATAATCCTTAACAAAAAAAGTGCACAACGATGCCTACGAATGAGGATTGTCGCTGGAAACGAACGACCATCCTGGCGACTGTTCGGATCTCAGCTTTAGGCTAATATTAGAATTCATTCACACAGCAGGAGCCCAGCTCAGTCCAGAACTTTGGGTTGTTGGTGTTATGAGAGATGACTCTGATGGGTGTAGATGAGTGAAGAGTGAATCAGGTCCAGGAAGGCTGCAGAATATCCTGTATTGCTTTACAGACACAAGATGAATTAAACTCTCTGTCCCTGAATGGAAAAGACTATTTGGCTGCAGATATCTCCACCAGCTGTTGTTATGGCTAGAAGTCTTATCATGAGTCCATTACCAGGAAAGCCAAGGCTGCTTATTTCAATTTACCCTAATAAAAACTTTAGCCCTAAACCTAACAATAATCCCAACACCGGCCCTAAATTAGTGATTATTTAAAAATTCCTGCCATGAGGACCTATCTATGTCCTGCAGAAAGAGATTCTGAAACAGTTTTACTGGAATTCTTTGGTTTCCATAATCTCATGTCTAGAACGTGCGTATCGGCATTCCATGAGCAAAACATGGGATGAAAAAACATCAGATTTTAAAACCCAAAGGGGCAAAAAATGGATTTCAGTTTTTTTAGAAGCTTCAGCTTTTTTTTAGACAGATTTCTAGAAAAGTTTATATTTTCTTTATGTAACCAATATAGCATTAGGCCATGGGGCAGCACGGTGGTTCAGTGGTTTGAATCCCAGCCAGGACACTATCTGCATGGAGTTTGCAGGTTATCTCCATGTTTACATGTGTTTCCTCCCAGATTGTAAAAACTTGAAGTTATATTACTTGGCTTCCTCCCAGAATTGACCTTGGATGGTTTAAATGACATATGACTATGGTTGGGACATTAGATTGTAAGGTCCCTTGAGGGACAGCTATTGATATGACTATTGACTTTGTACAGTGCTGCGTAATATGTCTGCGCTATATAAAAACTGTGTAGTAATAATAATGGTGATTTTAGTCATGGTGGCACAGCACCAGCAGCAGAATCATCCAAGACCTATAAGTCTTATATTTTCCTCTAGAAAGGAAGTGATTCTATTAACAGGTAGGTAGTTGGTTGTTAGGTATCCTGTCACTGGCCAGCTTGTGTCTCATGGCCCCATGATATGTAGAAAAGTGAAATCAGATCAAAGCAAAGCCTTAAAAAGCTAACCATAGCCTAAAATTTTATTATAGAGTGGGAGAGAATTTAAAATTTCCTTCTTGTTCCTGTGACACCCATACAATAAATAAGAAATGCGGTCATCTCTGGGACAAGAAGGCAAAGACAGCAATATTATTGTTCTAATATGACTGTGTTCCATCGCATGAGTGGTGATCTTCCCAACAAAGCCACCGGTAGAACTGGCCAGTGGAGTGGAATCCATCATGTCTGCAAATGTAGGGTGATGATTGGTCATATCCAGATGCAATTCATTCTCACTGTCCGGGACGTATGCGGCATGACTACAGGAAAGGCAGGGGCATCTAAATGGAAGGGCCAAGGAAATGCCCACCAAGGTTGAAGAGGAGCTATTACACAGGACAGAAGAAAGAGAGACCAATACGCTTCAATAATACCCATTATATACTACACATTACTTCACTGGGGGCTATTGCTGGCTGGAGTGTCAATGATGGGCCAGGGGGAATATCTCTGAGCTGCAGGGTTTATTGGTGGACCTTATACTTCCTAGGAGTAATGGTAAGGAATATCATTAATAACCTGATTGTTTAGCCATGCCCATGCTGTACCTTTACCCTCTTTTATAATTCTGGCCTTTTATGCCTTGGCACACAAAGCTCATTGCTAGATCCAATTTTGATTATGTTGTGGCACACACTTCCAATGTACTACTGATTGCTGCATCAATGCAGCTAGACCTGTTATCTTTTGAGGAACAATTGGCTGTTCTGCAAGAATAAAAATATATTGATATATAGGGCTGGAGAGCCATTGGGTTGTTGCAAAGGCAGCACAAATATTACGTATGCCTCTGCTTTGGATAGCAACCCAGTGAGGAAAGAATTAGAACAAGGAAGTTCTGGTCCTCTTTGGGATTCAAAAGAAAACATGCCAGGTTTCTGATTACCACAATAATTCAGAATGTGAATGTTCTGAAAGCAGATTACAGTTTTCCTTCTATGCTAACCATGTCCTTCCCTCAAGCCACTATTTTGACATAACCGCACAATAATCATACGGCATATGCTGAATAAACTTTTGTACTTCTACGACCTCTGTGCAACTTCAGCAGTTTCTCTGTCCGGTTACGACCCTCGCCCCCTCCTCCTCCAACCTCTATCTGCTCTCTACCTATAAGATCAGCTCCTAATAGGTAACAGATACCAACTGCAGTTGTTGATGTTATCATCAGTGGTCTAATGTTTCAAAGTGGAAAGAGTCATGCAAATTACGGGACCATTTCCACCCTTGTCAGCCTTTTATTGCTCTTTAATTGTTAGCAGAAGAGTGTGAGAGGTGATGCCACATTTTTAGGGCCTTGCTGACAGGCCCAATCTGAGGTTAGAACTGGACTGGCACACATCTGATGTTTATAAACTGAAGTTTACGAGAGGAGACTTACGAAAGCCTCATAATAACACTCTAGACATTGCCTTTTATCTAAACCTTCAGGAACCTTCCATAATTGCACATTTTCTACAGCCGGATTGTTATTTTCCTCCATTTTCGAAGAGGTCCCGGCAGGAAAATTGTAGTCATCCTTTTGCCATAATTGCAGGTTTTAGTTAAAGTGTGCTTCGTTCATATAAATGTCATCATTGGCTCTTTAAGAAAAATATCACTTTAGTACACATTAACCTTCACATTATAGGCCATCCACAATGACTAATGTTAGAAAGTAAAAATCGCGGAACGCCAAATTGCGAGCATTTTGCAAAGGAAAGCAGATTTATTTTTTCCTGCGTACAATAAATCATGCAGATTGCCACAGTAATAAAAAAATTGCTTCTCTAATTCAAGTTTAAAAAAGGGTCTGGTATTATTTTAAAGGGAAGGTTTTAGTGAAATGCAAGATAAAAATGCTCACAAATAGAAAGCTGGAGCTTACAAATACCTGTGCTTTATACCCCAGAATATAATGCCTGGTACTCGAGCATTGACCCCCCAAGATGGGGGATGGCTCTAATTTTAGATAGTGCCCCTGATTCATCAATAAAATCCGCGCTCGCTGGAAGCGCGAAAGTATGCGCGGCCATCGAGTGGACATCCGGACTCGAGTGTGCGCGTACACTCGCCTCACTGCCAGCCGGATTCCTGCCTTCACAATAAAAAGCAATAGGGAGCGCAAATCTGCCAATTAAGGCGATTAGATTTCAGCTGCGCGATTAAGGAGGATCTGTTGAGCTCAATGGTGAGATCATAGCAATTAATTAGCGTGCACCTGCTCTCTGTTCTGTGCTTATTTACAGTCCTTTACAGGTCAATTAGAATCTTTAATGCTTCATTAGATTTCAGCTGCG
>NC_092860.1:11615556-11633122 GCF_032062135.1 Pyxicephalus adspersus | reverse complement strand
TTAATGCAAGCTCGCCAGTGTAAAGCTGCCGGAGATGCACGGCTCCGGCCGCGAGCTTTTTCAGTTGCTGAATAGCGCGATCGCGTACGATTTCGGATCGCGAATACGAATGCGCAACCGATAATCCGATTCTGCTTGATGAATCAGGGGCAATGTGTACTGAACCAACGTTTATAAATTATACATGAAAATTTAGACTCAATGGGGTTGATTTACTAATGAAATATAGGCTGTTGACATAGCAAAGTGATTTATAACTATGTATTCCTTTAGTAAATACAGCACCTGATTTAGTATTCCATGTGCATATGTTCAATTAATAGCAAAATCAACTCAATTCATTATTGGTCTGCACTATGCAAAAGTATTTCCTTGAAGTCTAGACAGTCTATGCCCAGAATATATTACCAAGGGTGGTTGGCTAATAAAAATGAGTTTGGACCATGCAAGCCTTAGCACTGTTTCTGCTATAGTTTTTGGGTAATTTTTTGGGGTATATTTTTATGTGCAGCACATGAAGGTACATCAATGGGGATAATTGTAAAAAATGCATTTTTAAAAAAAATGCCTACTTTGTATTATGAAGCATACTGTGCATGCAGAATTTTTATCCACATATCAAGAGTTTCATGTTTTCATGCAATGCAGGGGATTCCTTACGATGGTGTTTGCTATACATTATTAATATTATTATTGAAAAAGTGAAAAGTGATAACAAAATTCTGTGGCATTTTTTTATAATAATTTCCATTGGTCACCATTAAAGTAAGCATCAAAACTAGTTTGTTTATAACAATTAAGATGACAATCATATAAAAATCATATGAAAAATCATATGTCCATTTAATTACAGCTCATAGTAAGTCTTTAATGGTGTTATTCATGTGTTCTACGTGTTTCGCGGAGCTCAGTCTGCTTCATCAGGAAGCACAGAGACCTACATGGACAGAATAATTTAAACCCAGCTATATTAATTAAAACTCTTTCACAATGTTTATAAATATCCAATTGCATAAAACATATCTACTTACATATATATAGCAGTTGTTGGGTCTAGTAAAATGAGTGCTATGTATGACGAAGTAGGATGGTGAGAGCATTAGTGGAGCCCATTTATACTTCACAAACAAAAGAGTAAATGAAAATGTCCATGTACACTTATATCTAACAATAATGCAATGTTCCCTTAAAAGATCTCTATTACATTTGTGACTAAACAATCATTCAATAATATATTTATAACCACCAATGGAATAAACAATATATATTAATTTTTACCTAGACTACATTACATCAAAATAAATTACATTACAGCTCCTACTTTGTTCATTTAAAAGAGCACCCATTTTTTAAAACTTGCCTACCCATCTTCTCCTGTCTCACAAAACCGTCACTACTTCCCATCACTCCATATCTCCCCTCCTATCGTGTGTTACTTCCCCCACCTCCTAGATTGTAAGCTCTTCGGGGCAGGGTCCTCTCCTCCTCCTGTGTCTGTATCTGTCCGTCGTTTGCAAACCCCTATTTAATGTACAGTGTTGCATAATATGTTGGCGCTATATAAAACCTGTTTATTAATAATAATAATAATATTAATTTTTAAGTAAAAAGTAATATAAATTGTTGAGTGTGTTATGTGTATGGGACATGGCTCGATAGGGGCTGCAGGAGATCAGAAGCACTGAAATGTCAAAATTGTTTAATAAGCACAGTGCACAGGCAAACTAAATAGTTGTGATGTACATCTACCTTAAGGGCATATTGATTTTTTAAGTCCGGTCAGGTGCAATCAGGTAATTAATGAGCTTTGCTGTAAAATGTCAAGCAATTAGCATTAATTTTTCTTGTTTGGCTTGCAGTCCAGAGATTACATTTTTCCATGGAGTCCTTGCTTTTTGTTTGGTTAACTCCCAGGCAGAGCTATAAAAATTTAATTATTGATAGGCAGGAATTTCTTGCATGGTTCTTTTTTCCACTACTTTCCTCGGCTGTTCACATTAAAATGTTGTTACATACCAACCTTGAAGATAAACTTCAGTTTATAGAGTTAAGATATCACAAGCTCGTAGAGAGAATGCATAAAGATAGGGTTTATTACTTCTCAGAAAGGTGATGTCATTTAAAGGCTAATTGGCTAAAGCTATGAAAATATACCAGCAGCATTCCAAAGGCATTTGGAGGGTAAACTTTGCTCCAGGCAAACTGCCGGGGAAGGTAACTGTACAGACAGAAGCCAAAGATGTCAATATCCAGGCACTTTACGTCCACTTTGTGTTTAATGACCATTCTATGTCAAGGTCTACCCATAAAATTGACAATAATTTCATCTGAATGTTTATGGCTAGAATGGAGAAGTACCAAGTCAATGGTTCCTCCATTTTACCAATCGGTTGGGCTGCTTGGCACTGTTCCTTTTTTGTCTTCCTTTTACCTTAGAAACAAACAATTGTAACAAAAACAAACTTTTATATTTCTGCACCTTAAATCATGGTGGTTCTGAGAGTGGCTTGATTATTAATAATATTATACAGTATTTATGCAGCGCCTACATATTACACAGCACTTTACAAAGTCTATTGTCATATCACTAACTATCCCTAAAGAGGGGCTCATAATCTAATGTTTCTACTATAGTCATATGTCATTAGAGTAGTTTAAGGACATTTTTGTAGGGAAAGTCGATTTACTACTACTACTACACAGTGTTTATATAGTGCCATCCTATTACGCAGCGCTGTACAAAGTCCATAGTCATGTCAGTAGCTGTCCCTCAAAGGGTGTCACAATCCAATGTCCCTACCATAGCCATATGTCATTATTACAGCCTAAGGTCAATTTGTAGGGGTGTAGGTAATTAACCTGGGACCTAGCGCTGCAAAGGCCAGAGCACTAACCTATGAGCCACCGTGCTGCCCAGACAGAGTTACCTCACTGTATGTTTTTTAGGATGTGGGAAGAATCTGGAGGAAACCCACACACAGACACAGGGAGAACATACAAACTCTTTGCAGATAGAGCCCTGGCTTCATTTGATCCTGTTAGGATATGTCGGGCTGGGCTGAGGCAGGAGAAACTTCAACTTTGGTCACTACATTGGTTGAAGGGGGTTTGGAGGAGGATAGAAGTCCAACCATCTTCTGTAAAAATAATGACAGCCAAGTTCTGCAGATTACACCAAGGAAGAAGTTCATTGTGGAAGTTGCCTCGGTTTGTATTAGGAGCTCTGACAGTACCCCCAAGACACAGATATTAGCAGTTTAGCTGTCAAAGTGACAGCAGAGCTTTGAGGATTTTACCCGAAGAGATGCTCTTCCAGTATGGCCCAGTTCTGTAAAGTGGTAACCCTAGGCCTAGAATTTTGAAATTGAGGAATTGCATTTGGGTGCCTTCCTCCATGGCAACTCTGCACCACTGTTGATGATCTTCTAGCTAAAGATCTAAAGGCCCCAGTGACAATTTTTGTCAAGGCCTCTGCCGTTTAGGACATACTCCTTCACATTAGGTGCTCTCCAGATCTCTATAAGTATGGACCTTCAGCAGTTCACCAGCTGCTTGTCAATCAACTACTACTGGCTTGCTTTGCCATATCTGTTGTACGCAAAGCCAGGAAGTCAATGTCAGCTCTGCATACAACAGTGAGTGGCCAGACAGTGTTCATGAGCAGGGCCCCTTGAGGCCCATTGGAGCATTGGCCAAATTGTGATGAGACCGCTGCCACCGATGTGTGTAGATAAAAAAACTCCAGCTGTCTCAGCTTGAGAAGAATGGTGCACTTTGGCATCATCTTCTTGGGCACCAATTCCTGGCACTGACCCTACATCTCCCTTCCTAAATCTTTGAAGAGCTGGAGGACATGACATGTCTAGGTCTGATCAGACCAGTCTGGCTATTCTCAGTAATGTCAAACAATTGTAAGATGAAAACATCAAGCCTACAAGAACCTCATACACTCCTCCGCTCTACAACTGCATCTTTCATCAAAATTTTAGTGGGTAGTCCTCGGCTTTGTATTTTTATACATTTCTGGGTTGTGAAGATACATGGAAGCAAGAGTAAAAAATGTCAGTGTTTATTTAGGAAAGGTAATTAAGGGGATCGCTTTCAAAGGCTTGGACGCCATATTTCTTCCACTTTACAGTGTGAAACAAAAGCTTTCAGCTTGTTTAATGCCTATCATTCATCTGTGCTGTTTATATAACAGGAGAAAGGGCAGACCGCTCGGCAGATAACCGTGTCTGCCTGGTGCAAGCTGAGATTTCTGAAAAACATAATTCACTCTCTCTTTAAAACACTGAACAGATCATCTTCCCGCGGGATGGCAGCTGATATCTGAGACTGGCCAAGTGGAGGAACCAAATTCAAACAGAATCCTCTATAGAGTTACTGGGGCTCGTGTTTTAGATACGGAGGATGAGCAGCGCAGCAAATGGATTTGAAAAGGCTTTCATAGTAAAGCTAGGCCTACGCTCAGAGGACTTTCTCATCCAGTTTCTTTTTTTTTGGATAGAGTTAGAGGAGTTAAAATTGCTTGGTTCCTATTTCTATCTATGACACCATTACAGAAAAATCTGAGAACTATACATATATACTGGTCTTGCCATAAATGCTGCAAGTTACTAACTTCAAGTGATCCATGCCTGTGCTGACATTTATCAGTGGCATTGTTCTTTTGGACTATAGAACAACACCCCTTATGAATATTTGGAATTGGGTTTTCTATAGTTATTAATAAACTATATATTAAACTGTATTTATTTTATTTATTCAGGCCAGGGGTGTAGTCATAATAAAAGAAGAGGGAGCATGGTAATAGTGAAGGCTATCCATGGCGAGCGCGTGCCTATATGGGAGTCCTGAAAAAAGTAAAGGCACAGTGTGCCTACGCGTGCCCGCCCCACTACACCCCTGGTTTAAGCACAAGACACAAGGATCACCTCCCCTTTCTAAAATGTATTTATAAAACTCCAACATATTACACAGCGCTGTACAATAAATAGATGTAAATGACAGACACACACAAACCATGATACAGGAGAAGGAGAGGACCCTGCCCAAAGGAGCTTACAATCTAAGAGGTGGGGATGAGTTGTATACAATAGAAAGGGGGATATGGAATGGTAGCATGAGTGAGACAGAAGTAGGTGGGTAGTTATAACACACTTTCTGTTTCGAAAGGTTGACAACATGGCCCTCGTAGATACAGTACAGTAAGTAAAGGTTGTTACCCTAAGACCGGAATGGTGTTGCCATAAGGATGATTGAATTACCTTCACTTTCATTTACAGAGACATTGGACATTAGGGCAATTAAAGTGAATCTGGCTAATGGACACACAGACGATAAAAAAATTCTTGATTCTCCCAATCTAAATCTACACAAATCCTATTCTTAGTTTTGCCCTTCTTTATACTTAAACTCATAACTCAAAAACTTAGCCTAACCTGGAAGTCCTTTTCCACATTTTTTGTTTCAGGGTCAATGAATATGTGAGAGTTTAGTACGCATAAGTACATTAGACTGTGAGCTCCGTTAGGACTTATGTGTAAAAAAGTACTGCAGGTCACAATAAATACTTCAGCATTATTGGTTCTAGGGTTCCTTTTCATGCCAAACTGTTATTATTGTTCTTTTTTGTACTGAGTGTCATGGTAGGTAAATGGATTGAACTCTCTTACAGCATTTGGGTTCAAGCTTTGCACCTTGGCCGGGACGCTTTTTGCATGAAGTTTGTATGCGCCCTCCATGTTTCCTTGGGTTTCCTCTGGACACTCCATTTCACTCCCAGAACCACACAGGTAGGTTAATTGGCTTAAGCTGCGTACACACGTCAAATTTTTCTCGCCCGATAATCGCCATCGGCCAGATATCGGATGAGAATCTGGCATGTGTACAGCCCAGGTCGTTCATCGTCCGTGGATCGGTCCTGGCGGATCCACGGACGATGAACGATGAGCGAGCAGGGTGCCGCTCCGTCGCTCTCCCTCTCCCCTCTCCATAGAGCAGAACGGTGCTCTATGTACAGCACTCGTCCATGCATCGTGTAGTCCTTTGTCGTTGGAAAGGATCGTGAAAGATCCTTTCCAACGACAAGAATTGCACGTGTGTACGCAGCTTTAGCCTTGGGCTAAGTTAAGGGCTATGGTACGGATTTTAGATTGTGAGCTTCTCAGAGACAGTGATGTGACCATGGACTTTGTAGAGAGTTGTGGAATATGTTCGCACTATGAAAATAATAATATTAATATTTCGGTTTTTTTCAACACAATTGACATTTTTTTTTAAATGAAGGGAAAGGAACAAAAATAGTGACCTATTTTCAGACCGTTTTGAAATCAGGTGAAGGAGATCAAACCGGCTTGGGTGGGGTTTTCCTTTAAAGAAAATAGTTGGATAGGCTTTCTCCAAGGGAATGGGCAGGTTTGTTCCGCTTCAATGCACAGAGGTTAAAGTAACAACGTCTTACTTTCCTGCCACATCAAACTGCTCTTTTCAGTGCTGCCAAGTTACACAATCCTTGTAAGGTGACATTTCGGAGGAGGAAGAAAGGGCAGAGGAAGTGGGAACACTGTGTCTTATCCTCCCATTGAAGTCCTCTGGATTCCATCAATTTTCAGTGACAGTCATGGAATTGTGCCAGATCCTCAACCTGGCTCTAAGTCTCTGGGGGTCACAGCTTGCATTGCTTTGTAATATGCTATCAAAACAATGATTAGTTTTGTGTCATTAATTATGTGAAGGAACTGACTGCACGTTTGGGATATATTTCAGATATTTCAGCTTTTTTTTTTTACAAAAGAATCTGAGAAAAACAGATGTGTCCGAATTTCGTTCAACACAGCTAACATGAAAACCTCACAGAGCTCAAACAATTCTGGGGCACGAGAATTTTGCACATAAATAAGGATTTAACAATACAACATTCATGTACAATGTACTTCGGCCATTTCATACCTGAGGCTGACCGCAGAGTTCTTCCCCAGGCCCAAAGGTGTTCCCTTCCAACAGAATGGAAGTGGTTGTGCATACACAGTGGATTGTGGTGTGGTTTCTGAAAGCAAAAAGTTACTCCTGGCTGTGTGGTTGCTTTTTCTCCACTGAACCTCTCAACTCAACCACACTCAACTGCATCCCAAATTGGTTGTCAAACTCTATGGTTAACAGGATAGTGGTTGAAGAGGGGCAGCTGGAAGCAGCTAACAATTGTGTTTTTAATCACAAATCTAAAAGGGGCCTTAAGCTGGCCACTGATATAGTGATTTGATTGCAAGATTTATTCTTTCTGGAAATTCAATGACAAACTGGTGACTTCCATTGAAATGGAATCAACATTTCTCCAGTCAAGAGCAAAGGAACAAAAATCACTTTTATTTGGATTGGCTTAATTTTTTTTTTCTTTTTTTGTTTCTCTTTTTTGGATTTGCAATTCAGATTTTGTGCATTTGAAAAGTAAATTTAGATTTAAGCCCGAGATCAGCTTCCTAATTGACCGAATTTTGGTGGCTTAGCAAACTTATAAGTGGTACGGTGCTTGGGTTCTAGTGATAACTTTGGAGCATATTTGCTTTGCCTGATGAATGGAAATTGGATAGAAAACTGGTTTCTCAATTGTGGGAAGCCACTTTGATTAGGTCACTCATGAAGGGATCTTTGCTCTTGACCGATTCTAGATTCATAGTTGAATCAGATAAGACAAGGATCATTAAGTTTTACCAAGCAGTCCAGACAAATGAGATGATTAAGTAGGTTCAGATTATTAAAAAGCTATGACAACTCAACTCTCTAGTTGTAGATAAAAACCTAGTTTGAGTTTGTATCTACTTTAACAAAGAGCAAGACTGAAATGGCACAACCAGGTAACCAGTACAGTAGCACGTTTCAAAGCCAAGATGGCGGCTTGCACACACGCTGGTTAGACACAAGGAGTAACAAGTCCAATGATTGTCCTGGTCAGAATTTGCCAAGTGCCTTTCTATACAGAGCGTGGCTCCTGGGATTTCCCTTGGCAGATTGGTCCAAGCTTTGTATGGCTGCTGCACACAGTTCTGGATGTGCTTGAATTACTAAGGTGTTTTCTGACAAGCCAAAGTCATTCATGGCCCACGTTATTGATGGATGAGAATCTAATTAGCAACACTGTACACAAGCTCATTGGTTCACAAGCAGCATAATCTGCAAACCCCAGGGATTGAGGAGGGAGTGCTAACTAGCTTCCTCTGAAATTTGGTTTTGTAGCAGTGTATATGGTTAGTAACAGAGGAAGATGAAGAGGGTGACACATCACAAATATCCAATGCTAGAGAAAATCTAGCCTCTAAAATTTTTAATATAGGAATCCTTAACCGGATGACATTTAGTGTGTATCATGAACAGCTGCCATGTTTATTTTCTGTTAGAAAATTTGGAAAGCTATTTTTGCTTCATCCTTTCTCAGTGTTATTTTCGTTTAGCCATGTCCTGTCTTCATGTATGCACATCAGTAGTAGCTGCAAGTCATTGCTCAAGGCAGGCTGCCGATGGTAGAACATGCATGGACAACGTGTGCATGTGACAAGGTGACAACATAGTAGAGTATTTAGGAGACATGGACAGCATGGTGGCTCAGAGGTAGTACTCTTGCCTTTACAGCGCTAGGTGCCAAGTTCGAGTCTTGGTTAGGAAATTATCTGCATGTAGTTTGCAGGTTCTCCTTGAGTCTGCGTGGGGGTACTCTGGTTTCCTCCCACATCTCAGAAACATGCAGTAAGGGTATTGGCTTGCCCTCAAAAATGACCTTAGACTGCATTAATGACATATCACTATGGTAGGGATATTAGATTGTGAGCTCCTATGAGGGACAGTTAGTGACATGACTATTGACTTTGTACAGCGCTGTGTAATATGATGGTGCTATATAAATACTGTCTAATAATAACATTGTACCTTTATACCTGCAACTGAATAAGGACCTCCATGGCAGGAACCCTGGTATTTGAGTAATGCAAGCTGCATATTAAAAAATAATAGCTATTGCTTTTGAGATACCATTGACATGTTAAAGCAGAACTATAGTTCCACAATGAAAATTAGTGCTCAGCCAATGTCCCTTCTACAATAAAGCACAGTGTGGGAGATTAGCTTCAGACGCACCCACTGCAGATAGGTATTCCAGACTTTAGTTGCAATTTCAGGGCGCTCTGCCAACTTTTTATTCATGAAGAGATCACCAGAAAAGCAATGTCCAGGGTTTTTTTGTTGCACGGGATCAAAATCATCACAGTATGACTCTCTTCAGAGATATCTGTCCTGCAGACCTAACTTTGGGAGACCTCCTGGGCACACAGCCTCTCCACCTGAGCCGCCTGGTCCAAGGCTGCAAATCCACCCAATCTCCAAGACAAGTTCCTTTTTATCAATGGCCAGGTGCTTCAAAGCCATTACCAATTGCTGGCCTGGAAGTGGGATGGAGTGCCTGGCCCAGCAATTCCTTTTAGGACACTCCAGGCCTGGATCCCAGATCAAAAGATGCAAATATACAGCACAACACTTATTGTGCTGAATGAACTCCCCTGTGCATGCACATGACTTGCATCATCTCAACTTGGCTAATCAAGATGACCAAAGATAAGGAATTCGAAAGAGGACCAGGAAAAGATGGCGGTGGCAGGAACAGAATGCAGACAGGTGAGTCTATTTAAAAAATTGCAACGAGGCAGATAAGAATATTTTAGATGATCCCCTGTCCCTTCTGCAATAAATTACTTGCCTGGTCACATTTTTTTATTGTTAGGGACTTTAGTGATAAGGTTACCATTTACATTTTTTATAATGAGGGATTAGTAAATTAAAATATACAAATTAGGTTGTCTGCATTTTGATATATGTGCGCACAGAACGATCCATCTAACTGTCCATTCATTACAGGAAAAGATTCCCGGCTCTAAAACAATGTTAGATAAATGAAGGGGAATGAAAGGCAGGAATGGACATCATCTTTCTTGTAAATAATCAGGAGGAAGATTGAAATTGACAAGCTGTTTGTGTTTATGAATGGACCATCCCAGGACGGACCTAGATGTTTCCCATGAGTGTCTACGGGTGGAATTAATTAGTACAATGCTCAGTGTTGTTGATGGGAACAAAGGAATGTTTGCCTTATATTAGCATATGTCAAATCTAGCAGCATTCCTGAACAAATATATTTAATGGTGGCAAAGAAATGCATTTATGTCGAGCCAAAAAGTGGGAAAATGATGCTTTGTGTAAATATTCATATTGTAATACAAATATTATTTTTCACAATTGTTTTGCATGCATGTTATTGCATTGGGATGTGTGATCCATGGGTGGGAAATATGGGGTGCTGAATGTTTGATCTAGTAGGTATTCTGGTTGGAATTTTAGGAGAAAGATGCCTTCATTCAGAAAGCTCTCTAATTCTTATGGTGGCCTGTATCTCTGCTACATTAGTGTGCAAGGAGAAAAGTGCCAGACGCATTGGGCCTGATTCAATAAAGCTCCCCAAGACTGGAGAAGATATCATGGGAGAATCTGAGATATCCAGCAAACCTTGAATATATCCAGTCCAGGATTAAAAACATTTACTAAGTAATAGCAAATGATTTTAAAAGATCCATTCCAGGATTTCTGGATCACCCAGGTTCTCCCATGATAGTCTATCTTCCCCAGTCTTGGAAAGCTTTAATAAATCAAACCCATTGTATAAAGTATAGGAGAACATTTAATAAAAACATCAGGACACTACACAACATGTAGAGCATGCTCCTCCTCACACACTTTTATGAATGGCAGGTAAGTGGTGTGACACAGGACTAGAACTCCTCCGGCAATATCAGAGAATCACTCCACCTTAAGAAATCTGATGGATGATGAAGCCAAGGGAATTTTATTTAAGCATTAGCTTTCTAAGGCATCATTGATATCAATACTAACACCATTCTGACTAAAGTTAAAACTTAATAATGTATACTGAACATGTTTATGTAAGAATAAAACATATACACCCATAAACAAAAAAAAAACATTCTATTGCAAAATATCAAAAATATATCCTTAGTTTTCTATGCTATCACTGCAGCCTCTTCGCTGCCACCAAATACAATAAATTAGTCCTGAAAACTGGTTGTATGAGAATTAATAATGAACAGGGCAGAAAATATTGAGGTGCCAATTTACTCAACACATTTTGGAGAATATTGATATTTGCTTCATACTTCAAATGTTCTGCAACAATATTACAAAAGTACAATAATGATTACCTAAAAACATTTCATAATCAGCCAACAATGATACCTATAATTCACAATTAGTTACATATCATGAAACAATTGCAACAAGTCATTACATGTCTCCAGCAGCCACTGCATCAAAAATATGATTAGGAAAGGAAAGATTTTCTGACCACATGAATCAGAGTCTGAAAATATCAAGCAAATTGCATATAAGCATAAAAGGGTTAAAGGAAATTATTTTGTATAACTAATAAATTATAAAAAATCTAGAAATATAAAATTATCAAATGAAATGACTAGATTAGCTAACATGCCATCTTTATTATAGATCATTATAGGGACCTGGACATATGTGAAGTTGGGTCCCCAAATACACACCATTCCAGCTCCCTGGACCCGCTGCTTTTCTGTCAATTGGAGCCCTGGGCAATCGCCAAGTTTGCACTACTGTATTGATGGCTATGATGGCTTGTATGGCCGGCTTAGGGTCACAAGACTTTAGGTAGGTAAGGGGAGCGCAGAGCTAGTTTCCCTGTGACTTCTGGAGGTTTTGTTGAATTTTATTTATTCCTATTGCACTTTTCAGAAAAGGATGCACAGCACATATATAGATACTTTGGAACCAGGGGCAGACATAGGGAGATGCAAAGTGTGCCACTGCACAGGGCCCCGGACCCTCCTCAGCCAACAAGGGCCCCCACTGGATCCTCAAGGCAGCTTGGCAGGGGGCCCTAAGTCAGTTCATTGTTGGCTACATCCACCACTGATTGCAATCTAAGACATTAAACATCAGTTTTGATTTCCTGGTTGCAATGAGGGATTGGGCCATGCAAGTGACCCCAACAATTAATCTCCAGTCTTATTTCTCTTTCTTTACTCAGGACCACTAAGTTTGCTTCCCAGTTTCTGAATTAGCTTTCTATGTACAGATTTCCTCTTTCAGGGAGGGTCTATCAGTGTTGCCCTGACTCAGCGGTCTGTATAGATTCTTCTATGGCTTTGTGTTACTACATACTACAAACTGGAGGCTTGGGGCTTGTAAATAGTCATTCTAATCTGTAAACCTAAGTTTTGTCTTAACTGATTATAAATGTGCAACCCATGCGTCACTGTACAGAAGAGCCTACAGTTTAATGTCCCCCCACAGTCACACATTATTATTATACATTGATATAGCTCTGACCTATACTGAAGTGCTGTAGAGAGAACACTAAGCTGGTCCCATCAATCTCTGAACAGAGGAGCTGAGCCAGCCGCTTCAGCCTCTGTACAGAGATGCTGACGCTCTAATGTCTCCCCCATAGTCACACATTATTAAAATCCATAATTATAGCTCTGACATATACCACAGTGCTGTACAGAGAAGATTGAGCCAGCCGCTTCAGTCTCTGTACAGAGGAGCTGACGCTCTAATGCCCCCTCTCCCCAGAGTCACACACTAATATTATACATTTATATAGCTCTGACATATACTGCAGTGCTGTACAGAAAAACTACAGTAACAATGAATAAACAGCTGCATTGTTTGTTTGTTTTTTTTGTATTTTATCTTTGAGGATCACATCTTTACAAGTAGAGGGTCCATCTGAAAAGCTGACAAAGCTTCCTTGGAGATTGTCCCAATATTTACTTTATATATATATATATATATATATATATATATATATATATATATATTATATATACTTTGCATGGGGACATTCTTCTAGCTCCAAGTCAACAAAATTCTGAGTGAATTATGACAATATGGGTGAGGAGGGGGGAGAGTGATTGAAACTTTCCCTTAAAGACAACTTTACACTGAAACCAGAAATTTAAAGTGAGAGGAGGGTTCAAATGTGTCACTGGGGCTCATGAGGGTCAGAATTTAGACTAGGGATTAGGCTCTAGTTCACCGCAATCTGATATCTGAAGAGGGGAGACCCTTAGGGCATGATATTGAGGGGCAATAATTGGGATAAGACACTAACTGGGGGCAGTGGTCCCCAACCTTTTGGACATCACGGACCACTAAATTTACAGACTCCGGACAGCGCATGTGTGGGAAGCCGTGTGTCATTCAAAGGGGAAGAAACGTCCCCCATAGTGACATCATGATGCCAGAACCCACCAACTCTCCCATCGCAGGTCTGAGCCTGGGTGGGTTGTATCGAGAAAAATGTCCCGCCCACCTCCCTGAGCCTGTGATGCATACGGGAGACATGGCCCGTGGCTCTGACCAGTGCGCCCACCCCAAGAGGGGTCCTTCTTCTGACCCCTCTGGGGGGTGCACCGGCCAGAGCCGCGGGCCACCAAAATTTTCTGCTGGACCACAGGTTGGGGACCGCTGACTTAGGGCACTATAACTGGAGGCAAAAAAAGTGTGAGGCACTAGCTGAAAGCTTTATACAAAGGGCAGTTTAAGGGGAGGACACTAATAGCACTTTTACAGGGTTCACATACTTTGTCATACTATGTCATGGCCATTATTTGCTTGCTCACAAATTATCATAATTGCATCTACATTTTCTTCCCTTACGTAGTGCCCAAAGATGGATCTTCTAGGATCCTAGCAATGCCCATGAGTTGTACATCAATGTTCTGTATTATCCTTTTGAAGTGGAACTTTCACTTGAGCCCTCAATCCATCCTCTTTCCAGCGCTCGCTGTTCTGTCCAGCGCCACCACCTTTCTTCTGGGTTCTTCCTCACGTCTCCAGATCTTGCACTGCATAGGTACAAGAAAAGGTATATGCCTTACTCCAAATGTAAAAACAAACAAAAAAAAGGACAATCTCACGGCACGTGTATAAGATCATGTACATTTTTTTTACATTAGAGGAAAGCTCTTTGATGATAAAAGCCTGATCTTGGGCATGCGCAGAAGAAAAAAGTGATATGTGTGTTATTTTTTGAAAAATGTAAACTTTTTTTTAAGAATTACCTTTAGCACCTAACCTGTTTGGACTTCTCCATCTTCGCTGCACATTTGGTCATGCGTGTGCCTTCTCATCTCCTCTCCATTGCCCCTACAGACCTCCAGAACCCAATCTCAGGGATTAGACCTAATACAAGGACTTTTTCTGAGAGATCTAATAAAAAGAGATTTGAGGTCTGACTGCTCGACATATTTCCATAAACGTCTAGTAAAATGATCCGCATGCGGCGTCCAAATATTTTCCTGATATTTTCTCCGTTATTGAAATATTAAACGCTGTAAGTAAAATGTGTCTTTTATGCACCATTCTGTCTGGATATTTTAAGCTCCATTTTTATATTCCTGTCTGGATATTCAGGAATGCAGAAAGTGAATACATTTCCCGCTGGCCATGGATACACCTGTGATAACATTTCCTAACTCAATCCAACGTGAAACATGTGTGAAGTTTGGGTGAATCTTGGGTTTATCTTGATTTTTAAAATTGATCCATAATTCCTTTGTTAATTGTAGGTCCGTACCTTTGAGTTGGGGTAACATGGGCATTACTGAATGCAATAACAAACCCAGCATGCATAAATGCATTGTGAGTGACAATTATTTTAAATTGCAGCCTTATGCAATGCAATCTGCTCTACAATTTGGGCAATTTGCCAATGCAAAAGCAATGCATCTATTGCCACTCATGCACGGTAATGCATTACTGTGCATTATGATGTGCTGAGAAATATAGTGCAGTTGTGGAGGCGCCTGCAGGGAATAAAAGGGGGGTGGTAGGGAACGATTCCATACCATCTTCTGTCAAAAGTACAAATGCTGGTTCTATAAAGTGGAACTCATATTCCACTTTTAAAATCTGTGATCAAACAGGCAGTTATTGCAAAAATGGACAGGTGACCTGTCTTCTGCAATAACATTTTATGCCTGCCTGATTGCCTACCAGTTGTCAGATATTGCAAACCCAGGATCCCTTGAGTGTATCTTGAATGAATTAAGTCCCAAGCACATTCATATGTAATCCCAGCAAGGGACTGGAAGGCAGAAAAGAAAAAAAAGGAAGATGGCAGCGCCCCGTGATAGAACATTGATATGTAGGTAGTGCAGGTTTAGTTCCACTTTAAGGACAGTAGTTGGGCAGTTGGCCAAATGCCAACCACCTAGAGCTGCCCAAAAATGAATATTCTCACCGATTGTATGAACAAATCCAAATACTATCTTCCCCATAAGTAGAGTTCTGATTTAAAATGTAGTAAACCTATTTCAGACACTATTGTGATCTCTCCATATTTTACCATTGTGTGCATTGCTAGAGGTAAAAGAAGTAAAGCTTCATTGAGACATCTGATTATGGTTGCTGGAAACAATCTTTTGTGATCATTTCCAGTGACAGATGAACAAGTGCTGTTCTGTTCTATGAAGAGGGCTGGATGAGTAAATGCCACTCCGCTGCTCTCTCCTCCATAGATTGTTCATCAATCTACTGTGAACAATGTCGGGGAAAAAATGTCTGACTGTAGGTCTCGGACAAGAATCATCTGATGTGTGTACATAACAGGTGCATTGCAAACAAATGACATTTCTTCTTTTCCAGCCAGATAATAGAACAATGAATAGTTATCCATGGCATGTAGGATCACAGCACATAAAAAGCGTTCCTCCATCTATACGTAGATTGTACTGCACGACGTAAAGGAATCCAAATCTGCACAGAACAGGTACATTCATATGATGCAGTTTGCTAACATTTCTTTGTCATATGAACAAAGCAGACAAATGTACAAATATCAATCTTTTTGTATACATGAAAAGAAACCTTTTATTCTCAAGATAAAAGATGCTGAAAATAAATGTTGGAGGTAATCAAGCCGATTCTTTTAAAGTAATGTAAGCCTTCTCTGAATGGCATTTAGTATGCTTGTGTGTCATGAAGAATTGCCATTTCTTTCTGTGTTCACTTTTTTATCCTATTATTATTGTTATTAATACCTAGTACTTATATAGCACCAACATAATACGCAGCACTTTACTGATCACTTGCAACTTCTTTCTAGGTTCTTCAGGTCTACCATTCATCCTCCTTCCAATCTGCCTATAATAATAATAACACACGAGAACACCAGATCTGCAAAAATAAAAAAAACTGCAGAGTTTGGCCTGAGGTCTTGCCCAGGGCAGGAAAAATAAATATCTCAAGAAAGAGAAATGGAGAAAGCATTGATTGTATTCTGGATGTGCTGGTGTGGAGAGACAGCCAGTTCTAAGCTTTGTTCACAGGCAGTTTGGCAGCCGGTTTTCCTGAAGTTTGCCTGTTTCCATGGCGATTGGCTAACCGAAAAAAAGCAAAAAACCTGTGCAAACTTTCCAGTTTAAATCATTATCTGCTTAACCCTTCTATGCAGAAAGCAGAGTGCACAGATATTGAGTCCAATACTTATTTTTTTTACAATGTAACTTTTTTATTTTTATAAAATATCTGAACACAAATTATTGTAAAATGTTGGCAGAAACTAAAAAACTGCAGCAGAAAAAAAAAGGTTTAGAGTCCCCAAGCCTGTGATGGCAATGTTATTATCTGGGAGGCCTGTGGGAGCAGTTTTCTGATCTGGGGTGCCTGTGGGGGCAGTGTTATAATCTGAGGGGCCTGAGGGAGCAGTGTAATAATCTGGGGTGTCTGTGGGGGCAGCATTATGATCTGGGGTGCCTGTGGGAGCAGTGTTCTAATCTGGGGTGCCTGGGGGAGCAGTGTTATAATCTGAGGGGCCTGAGGAAGCAGTGTAATAATCTGGGGTGCCTGTAGGGGCAGTGTTATGATCTGGGGTGCCAGGGGGAGCAGGATTATGATCTGGGGTGTCTGTGGGGGCAGTTTTATAATCTGGGGTGCCTGTGGGGGCAATGTTATAATCTTAGGTGCCTGAGGGGGCAGTGTAATAATATGGGGTGCCTGTGGAAGCAGCATTATGATCTGGGGTGCCAGTAGGAGCAGTGTTATAATCTGGGGTGCCTGGGGGAGCAGTGTTATAATCTGGGGTGCCTGTGGGGGCAGCATTATGATATGAGGTGCCTGTGGGGGCAGTGTAATAATCTGGGGTGTCTGTGGGGGCAGCATTATAATCTGGGGTGCCTGGGGAGTAGTGTTATAATCTGGGGTGCCTGGGGGAGCAGTGTTATAACCTGGGGTGCCTGTGGAGGCAGTGTTATATTCTGGGGTGCCTGGAGGGGCAGTGTTATAATTTGGGGTGCCTGTGGAGGCAGTGTTATGATCTGCCTCTGAAGCCAGTGATTTGATCAGGGGTTGCTTCAGCTGATTAGGTCTAAGTTCAAAAAACACTTTTGATCTTGCCATAAATCCCATGTCCTTCTCTCTTCCTGTGAGCATAAAAGCACAAACTACTTTATTTTTCTTTTGCAAGCTACTAGTCATA